>NC_088853.1:17285268-17586340 GCF_963853765.1 Magallana gigas | reverse complement strand
CATCATTAGGCTAGGAATTACCCACATGGATCAAACACTACTGTTAAACATATGAATAAGATAAAATACATTATTATTTCTAGTTTTAAAATGTCAGGGTGTCTCCAAGGGGGCATAATCTTACAATACAATTTTACGCGCAATGACACAAAGAGCAAAAATAAATTAAACGGTTTAGGGATGAGGATCTCAGATCTCAGAAGTTAACAAAATATACAGTGTATCATATCATTTCCTATTTCATAAAGGCGGGGGGGGGGGGGGGGTTAAAGACAACACCTGGGGGTCATTAATGTACTTTACACCAGTTGATGCATCATAATGACTTTAGAAGATATTTTGTATTTTCCTGTTTCGTGGGGTCAGAACAGTCCCATAAGGTCATGACCTACATTGTATTTGATGCATTATAATACATTAAGGAAGGAGTCTTTTCTGGTTTTCGACTTGTCAAACGTAAATTTGATTAATTGTTCATTAAATCAAGATGAAAGGAAATTAAAATAGTATATTTTTCTTTCTTTTTTACTATCATACAACTTGGCATAGAAAAATGTAATCAATGTTTAGAGTGGAACAAGGACTATATTTTTGGCGTAGGAAAATATCACATGTTGCGCAATTCAGAATTGCTGCAGATTATATATATATAATGAGTCTGTTATAGCATTTTAAAAACAATAACAATAATGTTGGATTTTTTTTTACTAATGTGAACTAATAATATGATACTTGGGTTTCAGAATATGTTTTTAAAATATGATTTGCCTATCAAATAACATTTTTATAAGCTTTTTAAAGCGCCCATTCTATACATTAATTTTTGTGAAAAAATCACTAAAATCAGTTTTTCTCTCTTATGAAACGGTCAATATATTAGCTTTTCTGTCAATTTATATCTTTATGAAAAGTCTTCATAATACATAGAAATTAGAAATATTTTATTATTGGAAGCATAAAAAAATAATCAAAATTTCTTCAAAATTTAAGAAAATTAGAGGAAATGCGGGCTAAGCAATATCAATTTTAGTATAAATATTTAATCCAATTTAGTAGTATAAGCTGATAGACACTCTCATGGTCTATGATTTCATTGAAGATTTGAATCTTCAAATCTTAAACAAATGTCTACAGAACTTTAAAGAGCTACACTTATTTTTATCACTCTTTACGTTGAGGAAAAAGGTAGTGACCTTGACCTGACCTTTATCCAAAAACAAAAAGGTCAAATTTAATTAAATTGATAGAATCATTAAGTAATATGATCCGTTTGACTGTGTCAAAATGTCATGCATTTCTTATGTAGCATTATTTTAATACTTTTCTATTTTTTTTATTTCATTTTATTCAGTAGATTAGTGTGTTTTCATTATTTCATGTGTATCCATTAGCTTAGATTAATTACTTTGTTAATCCTGACTGTGAACAGGTCATGGGGAGCAGTTAATTGCATTAGGAGGAGAGTGTTAGATAATAGATAGTGTGGGGAGCAAGGGGAGTAGTGATTTATAGTCTTTAGATTTATAGCTTAACCTTAGGAAAGTTCATGGGGAGTAAAGGAGGAGTGAGAGGAGTAATTGGGTATATATAGCCGGGATAATTAGAGAGGGTGAGAGAAGTGAGAGTAGAAATGTTTTGATTGTTTAATTGGATTTTAGTGCCTTTCATTCATTTACACGTATTTTGGATTTATTATGTGATTTTCATTTGGATTATATTTTATTCTACTTTTGGATTTTAAATAAACATTTGTATCTTTTTGAATTGCGTTTATCTCACTACCAGGATATTATATAAAGATTTACCTTACGCTACCAAACATAAGGAAATTATTAAAGTGGATTAATATATAAAGCTCGGAAACGCTACAAATGGTGGCAGCGGTGGGATAAAACAATGTGATTATTCTATGGATTCGGTGATTGGTTGGATTTATTTGTGAATATTTTATTGTGAACTACAATGGATGACAATGGATTTAAATTTGCAAAAGTGATGGATTACAGTGATTCTGGAGAATTAATATTCATTGGATTTATTCGTGTGGATCATCGAAAAGAGTGTCCGAATTGTTTTGCTATGTTTTTGAAAATGGGAAATCGTCATAAAATCTTTGCGGACAATGGACAAATTATTAGTGAATTCTACAGATGTCCGTTTTGTAAGTGCAGGATCAAGGCACACATTGATTAAACAGAGAAATATTTCGATTGGAATTTTGTGATGTGTTTTGTGAAAACGTCTGTGTTGAAAAATGGATGAAACTTCTTATTCTTTAATGGATATGGAAATGACAAATTGTGTCAGAACTCCGAAAAGAAGGACACCAGGATTATTTTCTAATTCAGAAAATATAAGTGTGAGACGAAGATTGGAGGATTCATTCGAGGATGAAACTGTACAACATAGGAAACCTGAGGAGGAGGATTTAACAAACTCAAAATGGAATTTCTCTGTGTTAATATGGATTCTACTATTGACCATTGGATGTGTTTTTGTTCTTGGATTATATCATTATTTTCCGGGATATATGTTTCTGTGCTTGACCAAGGAATTTCTTATTTCCTTTGGAATTGTTACCGTGTGTGCGTTGTTCATAAATGTGATTACGAAAATTTCTACAAATCCAAACAAACCTATTACTACACCAGAAATCTATGGCAATGGAAAAGAACGCAATCTTGGAACACCTTATTCAGGAACTACGCATCAAATTAATGTCAAGCGTACTTTCAAAGGAGATGGAAATGAAATTTGGAGTGAATTCATCCGATATTTTGAAAATGTTGCTGTTCTTAATAACTGGAATTTGGATCACAGAAGACGGATTTTATTTACAACTTTCAGAGGCCAAGCTGAAACATATGCTTATGGATTACCAGAGGAACAGAGAAATGATTATGAAGAACTTGTTAAAGCAATGGACAACAGGTTTGGACATAAGGCAATGAAAGAGAGTTATGTTGCTGAGGCAAAACTTAGAAGGAAGAAAGAAGGTGAATCGTATAGAGATTTTGCCCAATGTCTGGAGGATTTGTATCGACGTGCACATCCTGAGAGCAGAGAGTATGTTCAAGAATGTAGTCTAAAAACATTTCTTGATAACTGTAGTGAAATGGAAAATTTTAGACTTGCAGTTAGAAGAACTCGTCCTAAAATTCTACAAGAAGCAGTAACCGCAGCAATGCAAGAGGATTGCATACGGATCAGTGAGAAACAAAACAAAGATCCTAGAATTTTCACAAAGCCTAGAGTTTTTCAGGTTAGCCAATGGAATGATGGAAATAATAATATTGACAACAAAAGATCAGGTGTGAAGAAGACATGCTATAGATGTAATTCTACACAACATCTTATTAGGAATTGTCCTGTCAACAGTAATTTGAAAACAGGCAGTGCAGTGGAAGGAGGCACACGATTTGGTAAAAAGCAGTTAAACAGCGGGAGACCGAGGCAGTAGGCCGTGCGTTGGTCGCTGATATGAATAGGCCTAGTACAGAACCAATCACTCACAATAATTTGCAAGTAGTTAATAACAGGGCTCATGATGAGGAACCGTGCAATTCTGATTATACGGTGGAGAAGCTCAATGAAAGTAAATATTGTGATGTTGAGAGGAAAACAGAGGTATGTGAAATTTTAATTCCAGGAAGAAAGGAATTTTTGATTAATGGTTTGATTCAGGGAACACCGTTAACATGGAAGATTGACACTGGAGCAAGGAAAACATTTATCACGGAGGAAACGTTTTATAGCATTCCTGTGGATAATAGACCTGTACTAGAGCAAGTGAAAAGTAAATTTTTATCAGCTGATGAACGTAAACTGAAAATTTTGGGAACTGCTAAAATGATTCTTACTTTGAAGGAAATTGATATTGAATTTCGTGTATTTGTTGGAGGAGTCACACATGATTTATTAGGAGAAGATTTTATTGTGAAGTTCAAATGTAATTGGAATTATGAACTTTGTGCTTTGAGTTTGGCTTATAATCAAGAAGAAGGCGCATATGTAAATGAAGTTTGTCCAACAAGAAAAATTTATAATTTGGATTCTGTTTCTATTCCTGGAAGACATGAAATAGTTGTGAGATCTGTGCTTAAGAATGCAAATGGAGAAATTGGAATTCCAATGCCGTTGACAGTTTTTGTGAATTCGTATAAACTAGGAGTTGCGAGAACACTTATCGATGCAAAGAATACAGAATTGTACATTCGTCTCTATAATCCAGGAGATCGTGAAATTACTGTACCGAGAAATACTGAAATTGCATTGTTTGTGCCAGTGACATATGTGAGTCAACCATTTTGTGACAAAGATGATGTTGTAGCAGCAATTAGCAAGAGAGATACTCAAGAACTACCAGAGTATTTGAAACCAGTCTATGAAAATGGGATTGTGAATTTAAATTCACAGGAGTCTGAAAAGTTTAAGGAATTTCTCTATGAAAGGAGAAATGTGTTTGCTGACCCAGATGGAGTTTTGCAGAGAACTAGTGTTGGTGAGCATAGGATTAAGTTGAGTGATGGAATGCCGTTCAAGGAGGCGCCGCGGAGAGTTCCACTATTTAAAAGAGAGATTCTAGATCAAGAAATAGGGAAATTACTTGATCAGGGAATAATTGAGAAATCCAGCAGTCCATGGTCGTCGCAACTTGTTCTTGTACAAAAGAAGGATAAAAGTTGGCGAGTGTGCGTGGATTATCGTAGATTGAATGCAAAGACGATAAAGGATGCATATCCGATTCCTAGGATAGATGATAACCTGGATGCGTTGGCTGGATCAGTTTGGTTTTCGTCACTGGATTTGAATATGGCGTATCACCAAGTGCCTATGTCAAATGAGGACAAGGAGAAAACTGCCTTTGCTACACCAAGAGGAGGGTTATACCAATATAATGTTATGCCCTTTGGATTATGTAATGCTCCAGCGACTTTTCAGAGAATTATTGAGAGAACATTAAGTGGACTACAGTGGAATGTGGCTGTACTTTATCTAGATGATATAATTGTGTATGGGAAGAGTTTTGATGAGCATTTGGAGAATTTGAAGAAGGTGTTAGATAGACTGGATGGAGCTAATTTGAGGCTTAAGGCAAAGAAATGTTCATTTTTTAAGAAAGAAGTGTCATTTCTCGGATATGTTGTTTCTGAGACAGGAATCAAGACAGACCCTGCTAAAACTGAATCAATTGAAAAGATACCAACACCAAACAATGTCACAGAATTACGAAGTTTTCTTGGATTAGTATCTTATTATAGGAAATATATAAAGGATTTTGCCAGTATTGCAAAATGTTTGCACTCTCTAACTAGCAAAAACAACAAATGGATATGGACAGAGGAGTGTGATCGAGCTTTTGAAGAACTAAAGAAGAAATTACAAAATGCGCCAATTTTAGGATATCCAGATATTAATGATGGAAGTTTTATTCTAGACACAGATGCAAGTAATGAGGCCATAGGATGTGTTCTTTCACAAATTCAGAATGGAAGAGAAAAGGTTATAGCTTATGGAAGTAGAACATTGAGCTCCGCTGAGAAAAACTATTGTGTAACCCGAAAGGAAATGTTGGCAGTGATTTACTTTGTGAAATACTATAAGCATTATTTGTTAGGAAGAGAATTTATCTTGAGAACGGATCACGGATCGTTAACTTGGCTTCATAAATTCAAAGAACCAGATGGACAAATATGCCGATGGTTACAACAATTAGGACCATATAACTTTACAATCATTCATCGGGCAGGAAAACAACATGCAAATGCTGATGCACTTTCAAGATTACCCAAAGAAGGATCAACTGAGGGAATGTGTAAACAGTGTAAAGAAAATCATAAAGACTATGATGGTGATTTTGTGACACGTGTGAAAGATCTGCGGGAAAATTCAAATGAGACCAAAATGACGAACGACATCATATGTGATATTTTTCAGCTATTCAATGTGACAAATGAAGAGAAAATTGATTCTGAGCCTGAGGAAGTAACAACTAAAAAAAGGAAACAAAATCGTCCACGTCGCGCAAAACAACGAGAAATACCTGAATTACAACTTACTTATGAGGAAATCCGAAAACAACAAGAAAATGACACAGGAATTGGACCTATTCTTCAATTATTTGAAAAATATGGATCTGAAAATAAACCACCTACTAGTGAAGTGACAAATTTTGACCCCGAGTGCAAATTTTGGTACAACAGATGGGAAATATTGGAGATATATCAACGTGTTTTGTGTATTAAGTGGGTTGAAATTGAAAATGTGAAATTAAGGATTTGTACACCAAAGAAAATGCGTGACGTAGTGATGTGGTACCTACATGATTCGCCAGTTTCTGGACACCTTGGAATTCAGAGGATTATTCGAAAAATGAATCAAAGTTCGTATTATTGGCCAAAAATTCGCGAATATGTGACCGATTATGTGAAATCGTGTCATGTATGTGAAGAAAGGAAAAATCCACAACGAAAAAAACGAAGTGCTATGGAATCATTTATAACTGGAGGACGTTGGGAAAGAATTGCAGCAGACATCGCTGGACCGTTTCCAAAATCTGAGAGTGGAAATGTGTATATTCTTGTGGTAGCAGATTACTTTACCAAATTTGTGGAAATATTCCCGATTCCAAATATGGAAGCCGAAACTGTAGCCAATGTTATATTCAAAGGATGGATTAAACGTTATGGATGCCCTTATGCTTTGCATACAGATCAAGGTCGACAATTCGAAAGTCAACTTTTTCAAAACTTGTGTTCGTTACTTGGAATCCATAAAACCCGTACAACTCCGTTTCACCCAAGATCAGATGGAATGGTAGAAAGGTTGAACCGCACAATAAAGGATATGCTGTCAAAATACATTTCATTACATCAGAATGATTGGGACAAATTCATTGATGGAATTTCAATGGCTTACAACAGTACAGTGCATGAAACAACTGGAATAAGTCCGTTCAGAATGTTATATGGATCAGAAATGGTGATGCCTGTGAATTTATTCTGTGATCAGGATAACAGTGTCATTAGTGATCAAATCAACTACCATAAATATGTCCGTGAGTTAAAACATGAATTAGAACAGTGTCATGAAGTTGCGAGGGAAGAAACAAAGAAAAACAGCCAAAATCAGAAGAGGTGTTACGATCTTAATGTGAAAAAAATTAAGTATTGTGTTGGTGATACTGTGTGTCGTTTCCAACCACAACAGATACTAGGAACAAAACTTAAATTGGCAAGAAATTGGAGTGGACCGTGGATAGTGACTAAAAAACTTAGTGATGTGTTATACAGGATTCAACATTCTATTTATTCTAAACCTGTTGTGATTCATGCAGACAATCTGAAACCATTGCAAGTGAATAAAACTGTGTATTTGAAACTTCAGCGTATAATTCGCCAGTGTCCGGAAGGTGATTCTGATGTCATTATTCCAAATTTATATCCCAGTGATGAAGTGGCAGGAGAGAACAATGAAGACCATTCAGACATTAGTGAAAATTCTGAGAGCAAAACCACCTTGCCAGATACAGATAAGATGCAGAAATTACCGTTAGAGAGGAGCAGGGAGGAGAATGATGGACATTTGTCACCACCAAAACAGATGGAACAAAAGAAGACAAGACATGGCAGGATTATAAAAACCCCAACCCGATTCAGAACATAAACATTTGGATATGTACCCACAGAGATGTACCAATGTTTTGAATGTAACATAACTTATAAATACAAAAGGAATTTACAAAGACATTTAGAAGAACGTCATTTTTCGACAAAGAAAATTTTCAAATGTGATATTTGTGGAAGAATTTTCACCAGGAATTCTAATCTTAAAAGACATTTCTTTAATCAACATAGTTTAACAGAAATTTTAGACGATTTAGAAGAGTTTCCCATTGAAACAGGATTAGTTGTAAATTCAACCATGGACTATCCCATCAACAGTGAACTTTATGAGGACATTTCGTCTGATGAAGAATCATTTGACAACGCTGAAGAATTTGTTTCCGAGTGTGAGGAAACATCCAACATTCCAACTTCAGAAATTCCAAAACCCGAAATTCCAACACCAGAAAGTTCAACACCAGAAATTCAAACATCTGAAAAGAAAAATTCGATGACCATTCAATTAATTAAGAAAACAGTGTCATATGAAGACGGAAGAACTGAAGTTGTGAAAGAAATTAACTTTTCTTACACAGAAGAAATGAGGGAAGTTTCTCCATATGAAGTATTTTCAAACTTTTTAAACGACTTTATCGATGAATCGTAAAACGTGCCAATTGTGATTTCTGACTCCATAAACTAATTCCGTAACAGGTTTTTTTATTTGCATAACCTGACGACTTACCATGGAGTGACCTCTGTAAATAAACTGTAAACATAATGTAAAAAAAAAAAAAAAAAAAAAAAACAACTATGAACTGTGAATATTTGTTCTTAAAATGTTTTCGTAGCATTGTTAGATTTTTTTTTTTTCTTTTATTCTTGCTTATTTTATAAATGTATTATTTTTGTATGTTGATTTTATGTTTGAAAGGCATATTTTATTCAAGCGTATAATTTTTTTAATTTGCATTTTTCTATTTTGAACGGTGTGCAAAATCTAAGTAGGGGGAAATGTAGCATTATTTTAATACTTTTCTATTTTTTTATTTCATTTTATTCAGTAGATTAGTGTGTTTTCATTATTTCATGTGTATCCATTAGCTTAGATTAATTACTTTGTTAATCCTGACTGTGAACAGGTCATGGGGAGCAGTTAATTGCATTAGGAGGAGAGTGTTAGATAATAGATAGTGTGGGGAGCAAGGGGAGTAGTGATTTATAGTCTTTAGATTTATAGCTTAACCTTAGGAAAGTTCATGGGGAGTAAAGGAGGAGTGAGAGGAGTAATTGGGTATATATAGCCGGGATAATTAGAGAGGGTGAGAGAAGTGAGAGTAGAAATGTTTTGATTGTTTAATTGGATTTTAGTGCCTTTCATTCATTTACACGTATTTTGGATTTATTATGTGATTTTCATTTGGATTATATTTTATTCTACTTTTGGATTTTAAATAAACATTTGTATCTTTTTGAATTGCGTTTATCTCACTACCAGGATATTATATAAAGATTTACCTTACGCTACCAAACATAAGGAAATTATTAAAGTGGATTAATATATAAAGCTCGGAAACGCTACACTTATTATAAGAAGTATGTTTGATAATAAAAAGACTCCTTCCTTAAGAAAGAAATACTCCTTCCTTCCTATTATTACTCATATAAAAAATATAAGTGTCTACACTTACTTACATATGAAATACACAAATTTAATAAGAAATTGTTTATACAGGGTCAATATGGGGTCAACTCAACAGTGCATGCAGTCTGACAAATGAAAAAAATAACTTTTGCAACTAAAATGACAGAAACTTTACAAATGCGATAGGATAGGTAACGATGATAAGCTTATTTAAATATTAAAAGATGATGATACAGTATGCTGTCAAAGGGAGATTACATTTAGAAAGTGAAAGTAGAACTTATATACATGTGTATGTATGCTGGCAGGAATCCCATGCTGGCATCTTATTATATTGTGCTACTGCTACTACATGTATTATGCTTACCTAAATTGGTCAACATCATAATGATAATCCAATTAAAACACAATAATGAATTCCTTTAGCTGATCTTAACTACCGTAATCCTTTTCTGCATACGGAAAACACAGACATGTATGTATGGGTGTTGCTAAAACGCGGAACGGAAAACGGAACGGAATGGAAAATATCATCACGTTTATCCCTTAAAAAGGGTATAGACTGGCCAGAAACGATTTACTTTGTATCTTTTATTTATATCTAATGAATGATTATCAACATGTTGCTATCTTATTAATATTCATATGAATGTCTATCAATTATAGCATTGTATTCATTCGGCTTTAGTTGAGTACGAAACGGAAAAATCAAATGTATACGAATTGTGAAACATTAACATGATTAAACGAGCAAATTAGCTATAACTTTTTACTTATTTCTCTTATATGGTATTGCTGGCATATTAGCGTAACGTACGCAGTTAGTGAAAGCGTTTTATGCGTGCATGTTTTGAGTATTTTTATATTATTTTCAAATATGATGTACATGTATATACTTACATCAAAATTGAATTTTCGGTGTTCTAGACGATCTTTTATCATACAGACGATACAGTATCATTGAGATGGAAGAAAAAAACTGTAGGACTGACGACATTAAAAAATTAAAATACAGTAAACATTAAAATACCCGGTAATTTGTGAAACTAGTAATTTGTGAAACTAGTATTTTTAGCAATGCAATTTTGTTTACGTTTGCATTACAAAGCATGCAGTTGTTTATTCCAGCAGCTATATACATATGATCTGAATAGAGAGCTCTAGACGTTGCCTGGTTTGATTTTCCGATTATATATTGGGACTATAGTCTGTCGATCCCAAAATATTCATGCAGCACATTTGGACGATTTATAATGGAAAATGTTGACATCTTTTCTCCATTTGGAAGTCACTCAGAAGACCCTGCACAATTTTTCAACACCATCATCCGGGTCTGTTAAAATGCAAAACCCCGTAGACTTCTTTATTTTTAGCCGTGTATTTATACCAGCTGATAAGCTAGAGAGGACGTTTTAAAGAAAGAATAATGAGAATGTTTAATGCTTCTAAAAGAGAATCGCTTGAACCCTGAGGTATATATAAATATACAGCAAAAAGTGAATCGAGGATATTTTGGGACAGAATATAGTGGTCAATGCATGAACTGTTAATTTTGAGGAAATAAATATTCTTGAATAAATAATCTAATATTGCTAATCTTTCAAAAAAAATTAAAAAGGTACATAAAGTATATCGTTTTAGCATACTTAACAAATCTATGAGGTAAATAACATTAGATAAGATTTTCCGTTTTCCTTCCGTTCCGTTTTCCGTTCCGCGTTTTAGCAACACCCATGTATGTATACACGTGAACCCATCTAATCGAAGAGCTGGGTAAAACTAGTACCCGCTAATGAGACATGCAAACCTGTGTTGTGTACGTAACTTCAGACAAAGATCAGTCATTTGTAACATGCATGTATTTTTATGACATATTCTTCAAATCCACTTGCACTATTTTATTAGGTAAATAACAGCTTTAAGGTGGTGCAGGACACCTGCATATTGTGATGTACATGTATACTTCCTATTGAGATAAACAATAAAGTATGTTGACTATTGATTAAATATTTACCCCCCAAATAATGTTACCTAACATTGAAGCGCAATGGGTTAGAGCGTTTACATGTCTGTAAGAGCATTGGGGTCCAAGGTGTATTTTTGGTAATTTACGAATTTTCATGGGGAGGGGGGGGTCTGGACCCCTCACTCCCACCCCTTCTCTAAATCTGTGCACACGATGATGTTCATGTAGGCACACAGAAGCAAATCTAAAACCGGCAACCGCCACGGGGAGGGGGCATAATTTAATTTTTAATTTTGTTTGTAATAATTATATAGACCATTATACTTCCTATGACATAAAATGTTAAGATTATTGATTAACTGAAAATTCACTGCAAACAGTTCTACCCCAAATTGCACATAAAGTGCTGCTCATGTCACGATGTGTATTATCATATGGGCAGGGATCTCATCCTTCAGTTATGAAAATTATAATTTTTAAATGTATTACCGGAGTTTGCATGTAGCCTTCATTTTTAATTAAACTGGTATAAAACAGTGTTATTTAGGGGCAAACACATGGTGCGGGTATTACTGTCTAATGACAGCATCTAGTTTACATTTGTAATTCATTTTCAAAGTATTATTTCCTAGCTCTGGGTTTCAAAGATGTTACGTCTACAAAGTCACGATACATGTATGTAAGAGTAAAATCTTGAGGCTAATTAATTAATGTACCGGTGATCATAAATAGGGGTTGATTATTTGAATATAAGGGTAAATATGTCAAATATACCCGGCCTGGCACATCATACAATTGTATGTACAAGTCATTTGCAATTGCCACATGCAGTAAATACGTCACCGGTAATTGGTAATTTTGTTTATTATAGAATTGATATAGTTTAAAAATCATGTACATGTACATAAAATTACATGTAAATATTTAAACATATTGGAACGGCGCCGCGATCATGAAAACCGGGAAATTGAACAAATACCCTAATAGTATCAATGCATTTAATAAAAGAAATGATTTCATTTTCTTTCTTACATTTTTATAGCTACATGTATAAATTAGATGAACGTATATCTCCTCGGTTTAAATTTATTAACTAAGAAAGCCTACTATAGTGAACCTAACGGTTTCCATTTAGGTATAATATATTTTTGTTCACTGAAGACCAAGTTCCGTATTTCATTCTAAATACATGCATGCATGTAATTTATAAATTAGATATAATTGATTGTTACAAACTGAATGGTTTGTCAAAATCTTTTCAAGTAAACACATTCAATATCCACTGATATATAGGATATAAAAACGCTCATTCATATGTAAGTTGCCGTGGCGCAGAGGATGTATGGTGATGCTAGTAAACTAAGGGTCCCGGGTTCAATTCTCGCCGTGGCCGTTTTTTTTTTTTTTTTTTTTTTTTTTTTTTTTTTTTCTTCTTTCTAGAACAAAAACCGTTTTAATACCTTTTCTTTCATAAAGTTAATACATTTTGTTGAAAATTAAGCACAATATTGAATTAAATTTTTTTTAATGGCTTAAAGGTGGCTTAAAGGTAGCTTAAAGGTGGCTTAAAGGTGGCTTAAAGAAGTTTGGACATTAAGGACCTATAAGTTGTCCTTAAAGGTGGCTTAAAGATAGTCTTTAAGCTGCCTTTAAGCCATCTTTACGCTTTCTTTAAGCCACCTTTAAGCAATACTTATAGCTTAAAGGTAGCTTAAAGGTGGCTTAAAGATCGTCTTTAAGCTACCTTTAAACACCTTTAAGCTATCTTTAAGGAGGACTTAAAGATGGTCATTCATCCTGTGAATGTACCTGAATCATTTTTAAAATAGCGAATTATGGGGGCCAAATTTGACTAATATCATATATAGTTCTTTACTGTAAATTCCTCATTAATCGCGATAAATTGATATTTGCGTAAAATCACGATGAACAACAGATTTTAAAATCTGTTAAGAACTATAAAACTATTGAGATTGCAATTCCACGTTCGCGATTTTTTTTTGTTTTCGCGATCTTATACCAGAGGGCAGGATTGCAACATTAAGTATTTGCGCGAAATAAGGAATACACAGAATATAAATGTGCACATTTACAAAGGAAATGATCAAGTGTTTTTTCAAAAACTCATCAGATAAAGATATCACTTCATAGATTATTTAAACAGTCAATGTACACGCATTTACTAAATATTAACATTGAATATATTCACCGTTATTGTTTACGCCCATATCAATGGACTGTCTAGCGACTACCTAGTATTGATTTTTTCCATTTATGATATAATATATGACATTTATATATGCTAGCATAATCGTATAACATAATTAGTTACCTTTGTTTTCTTTCCATCAATATACACGAGCATTCTGTCAGCATATTCCTGTTCAATTGAGTTTTCATCTAGAAGGGGCTTACACAAAATAAAATCGCAAAGCTATTGCATGAATGTGTTACATGTACTAAAGAATAATAAATAAACTAAGTTTTAAAAAAATCTAACTAAATGATTAATAGAATAATAAAGAGACACCTTTTCAATCTCCTTTGGATCAAACTTTCTTTCATAATTTCTATTGCCTGACCTTTTTTGACGAGAATTTGTATTCGGCGTAGATTGCCCTAAAACAAAAACGGGTAAACTTAAATGATGCTATAAGGTGTGTCTTATAATAAGTACATGATATAACATATCGCTTAGATAATGAGTTAAGATTTGTATTTTGCAAAATTTTAACCTTACAAAAAAATCCCCAAAAACAATATCATTGCATTTTCTCTTCATCAAAAAGTAAGATCGATTCTTATCAAGTTTTAACTCGAAAAAAAATCTTAATTAATAAAATCAGCCACTAAATGTTAATAACACAAAATTAGATTAAAAATCACACTTGTAAAGATTTTTTTTTCAGTTATGTTTTGCTAGCTTAATATTTAGATATAATCTTATAATTCGTCTTGTATGCATTCAAAGTCTAGAATCATGCGTGGATATACAAAGCAAAAACAAAACAAATTAACATCACTTACCATCTATAGATTTTGATGAGGATTCTGATAGGAAACTAGCCACAACACAAATTACTATGAATGAGGACGTTTTCTGCATTTTGACAAGTTCGGATTCGTGTCGTAGTTGTACACGTATACTCCAGATCTTGCTTTAAATTTATACCTTTTTATATGCCATATTTACTACACTGTTTTTCAAGATGGCTATGACACAACAATTTTCAAACCACCGGGTGGTAGTAATTCATTAATATTCATAACAATAAACAATTGAAGCTCAGAGGGTTTAGATTGTAAGTGATAATTGATTTGTTTTTATTCCAGAAAAAAAAATGTTATGAGTGAATTGTTCAAATTGTTGGACAATTGTGTGGATGTACATTTTTTGTAAAGATCCCAACAATGCTAGTTCGAAGATCGAGATACCAATAACAGTGCATATTATTTTGGTTTTCTTTTATGCATTTGTACTTAAATGAAATCAATTGATTCATGATAAAATATAATAATAACACGTTGTTATTCGCACTATGCGAATTTCTGCATTTCAATATAGCTTAAAATAGCATGCATTATAGGGCCTATAGCAATTTTCAAAAAAGTTGTTTTCATATTGACGCCAAAAAAATGATTTTATAAAAATAATAACGTGCTTAAAAACGAATGGCTGTTATGTCAGATAGCAAACATAAAATGCATGTTAAAACATGGAGCATACCTCGCCTTAAGAACTACAGAAAATAGTCTAACAAAGTAATGAAAAAAATCATCGTACATGGACTGTTGATTAAAATCGACGTATAATGTTTAAGGATGTTTTGATATACCATAAGAGTACTTAATAAACAATTTTGAAGCTATAGGAAAGTACTTTGGATAATCGTTTAAGGTGTAAAAACATGGTAACAAACAAATTGAATTAAATTAATGAGTCTGGGTGTCTGAGGTTATATTCTCTAAGCTAAAGTCTAGTTTTGCATCGACGCCAATAATTCATTTAACAAATATTCTTAAAACAAAGATAGTAAAAGTTATAATATAATAAATAATATGTTTTTGTAAGCGACTAAAATGCTTAAAAACCATTTTATGCAAGCATAGGGACCACACCTTTTAGATAAAACGGCACTAACATTGTTTAAAGTTTTATTGTTTTTGTTTAAATAATTGATGATTGATGATGAAACTAGTTGAGTTTATTTCGGTGTTGTGATTTTTTTCATAGATAGATAGATAGATAGATAGATAGATAGATAGATAGATAGATAGATAATTTAAACTATTTTTAAAAACAATTCCTTATTTTCTTGCCATTCATGAACTCTATCATTCCTTCCAATTATTAATCTTCAGATAGGTTTTCGTCAGGAAGCGGCTATTAAAAAATAGGTCTATTGGCTACACATCTATGAAAAGCGTAGACGGATAACTTAAGGGAAAATAACGGCCATCTTGTAGTTTTTGTACATGTTGTCCTCAAATGTTCATGATGACGGCACATCCTTCTTAACATACTAAGAGACAGGACAGACAAAATAAACAGCCAGAAGAACGGAAGGCAAAAAAGACAAAAGGTGATAAGAAAAACTCATTAAAATCTTCGGTTAAGTTCAGGTTAAAAATGACTTTTACTTATTCCTTATGGGATTGGTGGGGGGGGGGGGGCAAACAGGGCAAATTTAACCAACCAAAAATACAAAAAAAAAAGGATAAACACTGATGCATTTACAGTACACTATTTAATCATGTATTAAATTTAAATATTATAACATCAATATGAGGTCAATATAAAAAAATATGTTTGAACTGCCTGTCAACGATTATCTTCATAATGAAGTGAAAAAAAAAAACAACAACAGAAAAGTGCACAATGATAATGATTCACAAATACAATCTTGATTTTAGGTCAATACCATAGCTCTTCCAGAAATCTTAAAGCGGGATTGCAATAAGTCCATTTTTAGGAGCCTGATTTAATAACATAAAGGAAATATTTAATGCTATGCCAAAAATTATTTATTCTTTTGCTATTTTTGTGTATTTAGAACACATTTTACTCATGACATTGAACTTAGTAACAAACCAAATTTTACAACTCCGACCGTAAGTCTACATTAAGTATTTACATGTACTCACTTTCAGAAGATACTACTGTACATTTTAAAATCATAGACAATATTATGCAAGTCACCACTAAAATAAAAGATGTCTTCCGCATTTTGACACCGCCCGGATTCTTTCAATTTTTTGGAATACTGATTACATATATACCTGAATGAACCATACGAACTATTTACTCATTATGATGATGCAAGTTTTCTCACAGATTGTAAAGATACGTGGACCAGACTGAATAAATAATGGCGTTTGTGTTCGTTTTAAATGGACTAAGCAATTTGAATTCATTTCATTTGCATTTCTTTTTTATTACTTTGTTTACATAAAAACACTCTTGGGATTACAAAGATTTTCGAAAAAAATAAATAAAGAGACGAACGTGCCTCGCCGTTTGATATAAAAACGTAAAAACGACCTTATTGGCTTATATTTATTTATTATAGGGTACTTTTAGAGTTCAGTGTCGATTGCAAGTCTTCACTAGCATTTTTTTCTCAATGCTATGACAGCATTTAAAAAAAAAAATCAATAAATAAATTGAAGCATTTTCTATGTATTGACTAAATTTCACAATCATTTTGTTCAGATGATTGGATATACTTTTTTTTTTTTTTTTTTACATGTAATCTTCGTGTATGAACGAAACATAAACAGTTAAAGATTAACACAGGATAAAAGACCACCTTTAAGTTTTTAAAGATATCTATAAGGCACTTAGCGGTAGCTTAAATTCTTTCAGCCACCTTTGAGCTTTATATGCTGCTTAAAAATGGCTTAAGTGAGGCTTGAAGAAAACCGTGAAAAGGTGCTTAAAGGCAGCTTAAATACTATATTCAAGCAACCTTTTAGGCACCATTAAGATCATCTTATCAGTCATTAATGTTCAATCCTTTTTTAAGCCAACAATTATTCTCTACTCAATATTGTGCTTAATTTATAAACAACAAGCATTAACTTTATGACAATTAAATCAAGTGTGATCAATGGATAAATATTTTTAACATGCGACGGATATTGAAACCGAGACAATTTGTTTACAAGCATCAGCCCGCTTTCAGTGTGCAGCAGTAGCTCATAGTTATGGCTGTTTTTATATACTGTACGCCATGACTATTTAATCAATGCAACGTTTTTGCATTTATTTTTGTTTACTTAAAAAGATTTTGACTTCCATTCAGTTTGTAACAATAAATTATATGTAATTACACGCGTGTATATTTTTAAAAGGAGTTACGGTATTTGGTCTTCAGTGAAAAAAAGTACAAAGCATACCTTACTAAGAAACTATAAGACTTACGATGGAACTTAACACGGTTATATATGTTCACCTAATTCATAACTATAAAATGCAAGGAAGAAGAGAAAACTATTTTTAATGTATTGAAACTATTAGGGTATTGATGATCACGGTGTCGTTCCAGCACGTAATATTTTACGTATATATTATTCATTTATATACATTTACAATAGATCTATGATAAGAAATCAGATATTTTTTTAAATGTTTAAATGCATACATGATTTTAAAACTATCATTTTATAACTAACAATATCACCAATTACCGGTGAAAAAAAATGACAAAAACAAACCGTCAACCATTTCAAGAATCCATAAAACTAAATACAAATACAAAGGAGAGCAATACGGATCTCCAAAAGACAGAGTTAGGATCAGGTGCCTTGGAGGAGTAAAAATTCTCTGCTGACCGGTTACACCCGCCGTGTGCTCCCAGTGGGAGATTGTATTTGCTGACAAGGTCGTTGTATCGACCATATAATTTATTAAAAGATGGCTTCAAACGAGACTGTTGATAGTCTTGTTTTATCGAATTGTTTCACAGTAGCTTATCTCGCCCTTAGAAACTGTTCATACGAAGAGCATGCCCTTGCATTTCGAATTAAATGAGAGACAAAAACACCATATGCAGGTGATCAAGATTTATTGCTAGATTAGTAAAAAAGTTGATTGTAGAAAAATTGAAGTCATCGCGTTTATCATAAAATTTGTTAAAGGTTATCATCAATTTCCATTTACAGTAAAATATCCAAATATGAAACAGATGACGCAGACTCTGTGGTATCTTTTATTTCTTAGTTCACTAGGATATATCGAGACGATGTGAGAATGGAAATAACAATTGTTAATTGATAATATGTCGTCGATATACCTGAATGTTAAGTTGAAGACGAGATATTTATTTTCTTCATGTACAAGTTTTTGAATAAATTCTGCTTCATAAGAATTCTTAAATAGGTCTTTTTACAATGAGGCACAATTGGTACCCATGGGAAATCATTCAGATTATTGGAAGCCTTAATTTCCAAACACTGCATAGGTATTGTCTATCAGAAACTCAATCGTATTTTTAATGTCAATTTTAGAGCACGTGTGTGTGTGTGACGTATTTTACTGCATGTACCAATTTCAAATGGTGGAATCATGTACATATTTTATAATGGACCCGGTATGTGGCATATTATATTACTTCTTATAAAATATAAAATAATTAATCCCTACTTCACCTTTGTTTGTAAATGTTTTCCGGTACAACATATTGTATTTTAACGACAGCTGGTCGAACTGAGCCCAGTATTCTTTCAAACTAGTCCTGTATGTTTATACTTAGTCCCATTCTGGTCTATGAGCGTTTTTTAAACACTCTATCACTTCAACATTCTCTTAATTGTTACTTTAAAATATGTTTAATTCGTTGCAATTGTGATCACTTCTACTGGTCTTCTCTCTGACTTAGAGTATTCCTTATTAGTTTCATAATCAATTCTCAAAAGCGCGTCGGCATTTGCGTGTGTTTTTTCCAGCTCGGTAACGAATCTCAAAGTCATACTTTGACAAGGTATACAGCCATCGGGCTAATTGTCCTTCCAGTTCTTTGCAGGTCATTATCCATTTCAAGCTACTATGATACAAAAAACGAAACTCCTGCCATACAGAAGAGACTGCACGACTTGATAAAATTTACAACCGGTAAACGTTAATGTACTGCAATGCTGTGTCTTTTTTTGCTTTAGTTAATGAATTATTTCCGGAGGAAATGGCTCGTTCCGCACCATCTTTAATAAGTAATGTGCATTAATCATCTTTCATCAAAAAGACAAAATAACACAATTGCTTGATTTTCTTTTTTAAAATGTTGCATTATCTGTATTTATTTTGAATGAATAAAAGTCAAAATAGATGATTCAAAAAGGAGCTCACAACCACTAAAGTGGCAACATTAACAAGACTTGTTTTTTTTTCGGGGGGGGGGGGGTCATCTTGTGATTGTTTTTCCATTAGAGGATTATTATTGTAAAAACAGTTCCCTGTGTAGATGCCCCTTTGCCTAGCCAGAACATGACATACCATACACTATTACATTGTAATAGCAGATCAAGCTAGCATGATATAATAAACTACCGCTTTTGAATGAAAACGTTTTTTAGAATATTTGTAAATATTATGGATTTTTCTATCCCTTTTCATGTTAACGAAATAAAATGATTTGTAAGCTTCAATTTTTGTAGATCATTCCTTACTTTGGTCAAGATGTATATTGCATCACAAATTGCATGTTTAAGGAATGACAACCCCTTAGAATAATGAAACTTGCCACTAATGATTCTAAAAAAATTAACATAGGTCATTTGAAAAATAGGGTGTTTAGGCTGAACTAATTTTTGTTAACAGAGTAGTGTTATTTTCACTAAATATACCTTGTAAGTGTAAACACGCTTGCAAAGTGAGTCAAATAAGATTAATTAACATCGCATAACTTTACATTTCTATACAGGCAGGTAAATCCAAATGTTCGAACTAATCGTTTTTGAAATTTATCTCCAAAAAATTGATGGTGTTATTTTTTTATGCTTTCAATATTGTCCCATATGAATTTTAGATCTTGGTCTTTTCCTTATACTCAAACTTAGATATGGATGTACATGGCACTATAGACGGCTTCAACGTGTTTGATCAATTTGATTATACTGTTATGTATTTTTTTCCTGTTGTATAGGCGGAAAGGGACGAGAGCATCACATGTTTACATCTATCACAGTCTGCGTTGAATATGAAATATTTTTTTTTTTTGCTTATTTGCCAATTTCCATAATTTGTTTCTCTTCAATAACCAAAAAGAAAAAAAAAGAAAGAAAAGAAAAGAGAAGAAATTATACAATTGGTATGCAATATTCATTTAATAGCATTAACGACGCTACATTTCTCAAGGTCATCATATTAATAAACAGGTCACAATAAAAAATAAAATATTAACCAAAAAAATTATAAAGTCGTCAAGAGCAATTAGTTGTGTTTAACTAACATAAAACCAATACAAAGCTTCAGTACTAGTTGAAAAGATGCAGAGGTGCATTCAACGAAATCCAGTAGATAGTAAACTTCACCATTGTTATAATTTTAATGTTAACATGGTTTCCATAGTTTTGATGTGGTTGTTACACGCTCTACAGTTGAGGTTTAAACATCCCTGAAATGTTAAAATAAACATAGATGTCTGACACATATGCAACTTGAAGGGATAACTGCAATTTAAGTGTCATAAACACATTTTTGTTCATATGCACATGTATTTATGCATACATTTGTATAATAACTTACATATATCGCAGTACTTTCCTATCCAGAATATACTGTTGCAAACACACTGGGCCTCTGTTAGCGACATTGCTTCACACACGCCGTTTTTACAGGGCATATAGTCACATGGATCTTAGAAATGGAAAGAAATCAGAGATAATTGTTTTTTATGTCAGAGGTTTGCGTATATACCGATAACTTAATGTGTTTTTGATATGAAAGTTATAGAAGAAAATCTCAACAATGAATACTTATAAAATAATGGTGCAATAACTAATGTGAGTGGTCAATATTAATACTCACTTGTACTTATATCACAGAATAGTCCATGCCAGCCATTATCACAGACACACCGTGTTTCTGTTTCGGATAAAGCTTCACAGCGGCCTTGATTGCACTTGACATTAGCACATGTATCTATTAGAAAACACCCATTCAATAATCTATGTTTCAATTTGTGTCACCCGCTTTTCCTTAAAATAATGAATATTGTGTTATATACCTTTTACAGCAAAGAAATAATGCATAATGTATCGTGCAAATTAAACGTGGACTATACTGCTGTATGCGATTATGTTAGGCTATATTTACTAGTCAAAATTTCTAACGCCCCATGCAAGTGTCTGTATTATACTGTTCGTAATTCTAATTATTTTGATCATAACAATAATAAATAATATTAAAGCATTTCATGAAAACCTTAAACAAAATTTAATCAAGGGCTTTATAAAAAAATCAAGACGGTAGAGGTACCTAAGATATAAAAATTACAACATGAATACCTCATACGTTCCCCATTTGCACTAATAATATCATTCCATAGAGATCCCATGATTAAATTAAAAAAAAAACTTTGTGGAAGGTTATTCCATGTGTAAATGTGGACTAATTCTGCGATATTCGGATGCTGAGGACCTATCTCTCTTTTGGATTTTTATCGTTCCGCCTATAAAGGCCATGGATTTGGTCTAAAATGTGCTTAGCAGTTGCGCGTGCTGTACGGTGTCTATCGGAAAGGTAAGTTACTCTTATGAAGCGGTAATGTTGACCTGTTGTTACAAGACATTTTGGCCTTCATGGTGAGTCTTCAACACTTCCGGTTGTATTGAACTTCCGGCGAAGTCTTCGAGTGATTTAGTGTGTCTAAAAATCTAACGATCTGTGATAAAAATTATGAATTAGGAAAGGTTGTAATATTGTTTAGGACCTCCTTTTTAAAGGTTAAAAGTAATTACAGCAAATGTTGTGAAAGGAAATAAACCAATTGTGATCCGAGCTCTCCTTGGACCAAGGCCTTGAAAGTTCTTGGGCAGAGGCGCACTGTATTTTTCTGAATTGTTTTTAAGTCTTTTACAATTACTTAAAGATAGAGAATAGATCGAAGCGAGTCGTTTTGAAAAACGTATCCGAGAAACACGCATTCCATGCTTTCTAACAAAAACGGTCATGGTCGAGCTATTACTTACTCGATTACAATTTTTCGACATGAACAGTTGAGCATTTTAAACAGCAGTCGATAGTTGCAACGACTTAAAAATTGATGTTAGGTTTTTGTAAATAATAAAAAAATATAAATGTGGCATTAGAAATTTTGGACAGTATATATATCCCTTTAAAGTACAAACAGTTCATTTCGTATTTAAATCGCACAAACATATTAAGAAATATGTACACTTTTTTGATAAAGATAGTTAATAAAATCTAATTCAACATGGGGTCATATTCACTTGCTGACAACTAGGGCGAAACAAAAGAAAAATACATACAACATAAACATATATATTTGTTCTGCTCTTTTAAATTTTGAAAAAAAAAAGAAATTGTAAATAGTTGAAATCGAAAGGTAAGATATTTGACCCACATATATCACATCTGTCCCCGCTCCAACCCTCGTCGCAATCACACGTGTATGTCGAGGACGATAATGGGAAACACACTCCATTCAGACAACTTTTATCGGTACAGATATCTGTGAACATGGAAATATAATACTTTAACATTACAGCCTTAACTTTCTTTATAAATAATAACAATAATAATGATTATAATAATAAAAATAATAATGATAACAATAATAATAATAATGAACCAATCAATTTCTATTCAGGCTCCAATTCAGTAATTGTACAAATATTGCTGTTTAATTTGTGGGATCAATACGATAATATAGCTACCCGATAAGTAGAATATACTGCTCCGAGCATAGCTTCATCATCATTTTGAAAAAAAAACCCAGACAAAAATCAACAATTGTTATTCTATTATGTGATTAACAATGAGCCATAGGCAGGTACGACAGGTCAGCAGGGAAAGCTTACCCCTCCTAGGCATCTGATCCTCCATCTACCTTTTTGGAGGTCCGTGTTGCTCTGCTTTAAATTCGTATTACGCTTTATGAATTTCTGAGATGGTTGACATTTTGTTATTGTCATTTTGTCATTACGGGCGAACTGAATCGGAGAGTAGAGTACCGATCAAACCCAGTCTAAAAGCAGAGAAGACCCGAACCTAACTTCGGTTTACTTTCGGGGTTTACTTGGAGCTTGACATTTTGTGTCCACTCGGGATATACTTTGGGTTCACTCTAGGTTTACTTTGGTTTGCATTCGGGGTCCACTTTACGAATTGAAGTGTGAAGCTGATAATGTTATTATTTTTACAATCTTACTGAGAGTACTTCCTGGCCGTTGTATATTCCAAATACACACGTAACGTCCTCCTTCAGGGGTATACTTCTGATCAGGGTTTACTGTTTGTGTCTTCTCTTGGTTTACTCTGGGTTTACTTCGGGTTTAGTCTGGGTCTATTCTATTATATACGGAGTAAACCCAAAATAAACCTCAAAAGTAAACCAAGGGTTTTGTAGATGTTTAATTACTATTAGATAGGATCTGATTTGTACTATATCTAATATACAAACGAACAAAATAGGTATCATCTTTTAGTTTGCAGCAATGGCCGAACCAATTCAGATATGTGATATCTCATGGAACGACATTATAGAAATTTATCGTTGGGTTTTTGAAATTTGTAATCTTTTGTTTTGGTTTCATGCCGGAAAAATTTTAACATCATAAAATGAACGCTTTCACGAATGTTACATTAAAAAGTATGTCATGATATATCACAACAAACTTGTTTCTCTTTATAGTAAATGATCACTAAATACAGAAAACAATGTAACAACACACATTTTTCGCAGTATTGTCCGGAGAACCCTATCTGGCAGCTGCAATGAAAGTGGACAGTGAGTGTGCTTCTGTTGACAACAAGTTCACATGTTCCACCATTTTGACATGAATTACTTTCACATGGGTTAACTTCATCTGTTGTAAAATGAACTATACATTTTATCTTAATTGCAGCATGATGTTTGAGAAACAATTAAACCTTCTTACCTACCGTATCAAAGAATGAATAAATAAAAGTATCCCCCCCCCCCCCCGAAAAAAAAACCAAATAAAGAAAACAAATAAAAAACAAACAAACAAACAAACAAACAAAAAACAAAACACAAACTAAAACAAAGTTACAAAAACAAAACAAAAACGAAACTAACAAAACAAAAAAATGAAGGGAAAGACGGAAAATCAAAAACATTAGATATATACATATATGGCAGAAACAATTTCTTTTTTAATATGTCCATCCTTAAGTATTACATGCTTAATTGAAAATTTTTTCACATCAACGCAATGCAAACATCTCCAATGCTCACTTCGTACAGTACTTCTTTGGAATCACTAGAATTCGTTGTGGCACTTAAACTGAAAGCTGACGCAGTCACATGATGACTTCCCAATAAATAAGCAGAAACTTAAATCCCACAACGATTTGTCCACGTAAGTCTTAACCATTCCACAATATCATATGATATCCTATGCATAAAACTTACGGCAAAGTAGTGGTGTTATGCTAATGTTATCTAAAGCAATGTGCTGTTGTCCATAAACCCCATCAAACTCGATCTAAAAAGACACAGAAAACGTTTTTTGGTTATCGACTATGTTGGTATTTCATTTCTTATAAATAACCACTCTTTTTAATTTGCATATTTTTTCAATATTTGTGCGAATTATTCAATACTTCAAGCCAGTTAATTCTCATTTTTACACTACATCTATTGCAATTCTATCAAGGACCTAAACATACCTTCATGTTATTGCCTGCAGGAAGGTCAATTTCAGTACTTGTCCAGTTGTTACTGGTAGTTGTATTAAATACAAGATTCGAGGTTCCCGAATCACTGGATATCCTGACCGTCATTGTGGTCGCATTATTGCCTCCATTTTTATTATTCGCTAAAGCATAATCAAACCGAAGGCACCGATTGGCTCCTTGAAACAAGAACAATTATGCAATGTGAATGCAGCAATCTTTAAAATAATAGTTATATTCAATCTTCTGAAATTGTAATATGCTGTTTACCTGACATAAACAATGAGTTAACTTTAAAACTTGAAAAAATTACTTTCAAATATGGCAGATGTTTTCAATTTTGCAATCTTTCCATATGGTTTTGAATTTGAATAAACGTTATCTACGAGTATAGCCATCAGATAACCATCGGAGGCTGTTATTTTAGTGCCATTTAAGTCCCAGTACTGCAATAAAAATGTATTAGATTACGGATAGCTATATAATAAGATACATTTTATGTTGTCATTGAATAAAACCATTACTTGCTAATTATGCCATAATTAAAACTTATGCAGACTACATGTGTAGTCTGCCAAAAAGACACGTCTTTGGTACGAATGCAAGTAATTTCTCCTAAAATTCAGGAATCTATCTCTGGTATTGTTTATCAGTTCTTCATGTATTTGAAATATTATAATTTTTTTCTAGATAGGCACATGAATTTCATATCAATTTAGAGTTGACAAATAGATATATGCAATAGATATTGTTCACACATGCCAAAAATAAATAAATCTGTAGCCCTTTCCACAATAAATCTAAAGATTTTAATAAAAATTTCTTGAAAGAAACCTTTAGTGCTTTTCACGTTCGCATCCATTCATGTAACCGGTTTCGCTGAAGATTTCGCTTACAATTATTTGTTTTCTCATAATAACTGACCGATTCTTTAAATTATTGTTTTAAAAAAGAGAAATATATTAATAAGTTCTTATAGACAAGATGCAATGTATATACCTTTTTTGTGAACCATATCACATCACCACCCGAAGAACCATGTGTCATTAATGTTGAAAAGTCGCGCTCAAAACTGTCTGTTACAGTTGCATTCGCTAGACATGAAACATATATAAATCAAAGTACTGAAGAACTGACGGGAGTTGATTTTCTCGATGTTCATTTATTTTAAAATCAATGATATGTTATTTTGCATGACAAGTACATGTAGTTTCTAATTTGAAATACGCACATTTTTATGATATGAATTGTTTGACTTTTTCGACAAGAATGTCGAGAAACCCCCATATGAATCATGTAAAATAATATTTAAAGATAAAATTAATTCAATCAAACTATGTGTCAGTGATGGAAATGTTTCTCGAAAATTGTATGGATCCAAGCAATATTGAACTCTAGTCTCGTTCAACCAAATGCTCGGCTGACACCGTAAATCTCCGATAAGGATTTACGGAGACAGCCGAACGTCGAGTTGAACGAGACTATATTGAACTCTGGCATAGGAATACATACGAATACAAAAAACAATTAAATTGTTCGTACTATATAAAATCTGACTATTTTCAAGGTATTTACATGTATAAATAAGTTTCCTTGAAAAACAATGCTTTAGCATATATAACATCGAATTTATCTATTATTTTCAAGAACTAAATCTTGTCAGCGGTAATGATTTGTGCTGAGGTCCAAACACTGTTTCACTTTCGGTTTGTCTGAGTAACTGCATAGGAGAGTTGATTAAAATCAACTCCCAAAAAACAATATACTGATAAATGATTAAGAGGAAAAACGATAAAAAGATAACCAATGATACTGTATCATAAGAAAAGAAAATCAAAGTGTAGGTCACACACTAGCTTTTATTTACTGGTTTAAGAATTAGTTGGAAAAAATAAAATAAAGAACTATTTTTTTCTAAAATTAAATACCTGCTACAGTATCACAATTAGTCCCTGAATATCCCCCAGTACACAAACACGTGTAATTGTTGATCGATGCACCATCTTCACATTTTGCAGGGTATTTACAAGGGGAACTACTGCATGCTTTTCATTTAAAAATTGAACATGATTTAAATTAATTTAACCAAATGAGCGTATAAACCAGTAATAAAAACAAGTTTCGCTATTTTTTTTTTATATAAGTAGCAGTTACATGTTATACAAATCCGTTAGATATTTGGCATTAGAACTAAAGGTAAATATCAGAAGATGTTAGATTGAAATTAAACAAAAAATACGCTACCGTTTTTTAAAGGATACATTTCATTTACAGTTAATTCGTTTAAATAGAATATGTTAGAATTGACATAAACAATCAGGAGAAATATGTTCATCATTTTTATTGGAACACTATCACTTACATTTTGATTCTTTTACATGTAAAATATACATAATTTCATCAAAGTTTCTGTTATTTTCATCGATTTGAAAAATAAAATTGTTTCAAACGTTACCAGATGGCGTTGCAGTCACCGACAAAATAAATCCATTCCCGGGAGAGATGGTCTTGTATCGATCGCTATCAAAGCGGACGATCATTATATTGGTCGGACCAAGGTTTTGCTTGGTGAATGTTGCACCTCCTGAGTTTCCACAGATTCTGTTAAAGAAGTCATTAAGATGACGCCTTTGTAAGTATAACTACACAGCAAACAAAACGCAACAGGAAGCGGATATAGAAAACATTTACTGTGGTTTCATTAATATTCAAGGGCATCAATTTTCGTGGATAAAGTGAAAATCAGTTTTAAGGATATGTAAATTCGTGGCCAGTGACCCTATCAATACAAAATGTTAATAAAAGTTGTACTTCAATGAACATTTAATTTTGTGGATCAACTAAACAACGAAATCCACGAAAATTGGTATTCAACGAATATTGATGAAACCACAGTATATTGTTACGTACTCCCTGTAGACGTAAACATTTTCCCCAAGAAAAACACCGTTAAATTGCTAGAAACACCATTATACCAAGTATATTATTGACGATTTATCTTTATATATTCTTTTAGTGGACACAAATCATTACAGTGCGACATTTTCATTTTAACTCAAACGATATTTCATATTTTTTGAAAAACTAATAAAAAAATATAGGTAGAAAAAGAGACATTGAATCTAAAAAGAAACATACAGTTTTCCTGGGGCTCCAGAGAGATAATCTCTTATTTCTAGATAATGATAGCAGTGGGTTTGATTAATAGGTGGGAGTCCTAAGCTATTTACGTAGACTTGGATTTTGGTCTTCTTGGGGCCCTGTTTAAAAAAGAAATAATAACGATCAATCCAAAATATAAATTTATTAGCATGTTCTTAGTGAAAAAATATTACTTTGATACATGTTAATACTGTGGATATTTTGTAGATTCATTTTTAGATTTTTGGGGCTTTTATTTGGTTTTTTTTTTTGGTTTCTGATTGGTGTTATGTTTTGTCTTGGTAGAGGGACTGACATTATTGTCATTAATTTTCAAGAGACACTCTTTTGACGAAATGCTGGCTTGTCTTGATCAAAGTTAATGATAACAGAAACCTCAAGAGAAGCAACAGTGTGGTGATTTAATGCAGACCTTTGCTGTGCTTGTTGTTTGAAACAAAGAGGACCAACATGTGATACATTATAGTAAAAATAGACATGTATCTTAGAAGTAAAAGTAGAGAAGCATAATATTTACCTTGATTAACCATGTACATGTCAGGCCTGTCTTATACCCAACCATGTCAATCAACTCTGATTCTTTGGTAAACAAATTGATTGTCCCTCCGCATCCTAATAAGAACAACGTTTAATATGATTGTGTCTTTTATCACAGGACAATATAGCGTTTATCTCTATGACTTAGCATATATTTGGTATTATAGTAACACTAAAATTCCATTTGTACCATAAAGATTATATTTTTCAAAAATGTTACATTTCTAAATATATATCCTACGTTAACATTTAGATTAACTAAACTAACCAGCACTGGTGTCTACACGTGTACAGTCAGGTCCTGACAGGCCATCAAAACACTCACAGCTACACACACCACGCACCTGCTTCTCAAAACCCCCGTTCTGACAGATTGGCGGATTGATGCAGTCGTCTGAATTATTACAACAACAAGATGCAATTAACACACATTAAATTCGAAAGTTTATATTGTAAGTTTATCAAAACATAATAATGTTTCTCATAATATCAAAATGTTTGTATTTTTTAAAGTTAAAATAGTCATATATTAAGTTAAAATTCCGAATGTACAAAGGCAATGTAATTCGAAAGTTACTACTACAAATATAATTTTACAATATTGAGTTAATATTAAAGCACATAACTACATTTCTTAAGAAAATATTTTTACCCCAAATTAGAAATCGTTCATCATTATCAAACATATATATAAATATTAAAAAAGATGTTTAAAACAAAATAAAATTATTTTACAAATATTTGGATAACAATTTATAAGACGATAACAATGCCATATATTTTTAAAAAGCATTTACTCAAAATTCAACTAGATGTCTCACCAGAAAAATGGAATATACACTCAACCCTATCTAATTAATAAAAACTGTATTACTCTTTGGGACACATATTTGATATTTACAATTGACTTTTTTCGTTATCAGTTAAAGTTTCAGTAAAGTTTCAGTTAACATTCAGGTGACTTAATGTTTTAACACTGTTGTTTGGGGGAGGGGGGTAAATTAAATCAAACATATAATACTATCTCAAAAGTAAGTCAACTTATTAATGATCTACTTGCACAAGTTAAACCTCCACCATTTAGGCATTCTTCAAAACTTTTATCTAACATTTAACAAAAGTGCACTATGTTCATCAAGAAGTAAATAATGATACGTTTCATCCATTGAGTTTTACAATATGTTCAAGCACACTCATATGACTGAATGAGAGGGTTTCTTACTACAAGGTGGTATTAAAGAACGAATCATACCGGCGCATTTGTAGAATGCGTTTAGTTCCGCTTTATCGTAGAACGTGAGATCTTTGTGTTTTAAATATGTCAGATATTCCAAGTCAGGGTCATGAAGATAGAAGCCAGCCTACAATATGGAAACAGAACATGCAATTCATTTCAAATTTAACTACCTAAAATGGTATGTCTTACGACGGTTTCTGACCGTTGTACTATTATTGCAATCTTTTACAAATATCAATCTTGCGTATTTTTATGACAATTTGTTGGATTTTAGAAACTATACATAGGGATATGAAAAAAAAATATTTTGGGACTTATGCATGCGCTTTGATTTCACTATGATTATCAGTAATTTTAAAAGAAAAAAGAAATTCTTGAGAGTAATACATAACCTGTTCAATATGACATCCCATATCAGACGGAGGCCCGTATCAGCTGTATCAATGTAAACTAGTTAACATTTAAATAGACAAAAACTAATTTAACGTTTATTTAAGGGATTATGAAAAAATTATGAATACGCAGATACCCTTCATTATAAAAACACTGCATTAGTACTCCATGCTTTTCCCGTTTGCACTGATAGCATTTCATAGAGATCCCAAAGAAAAGAAAAAAGGCCTTATCCATAAAGGTCTATAAAATGCCGTGTAACAGCGCTTTCTGTGCGATGTTAATCAGAAACGTGAGTTACCCTTATATGGAACGCCTGGACTATCTTAACATGGCAAAACTAAATTCGTTATGTGCTTATTTTTTTTTTTTTTGGAGCGTGAGAGTTATTCGTTATCTGATGTCTTTGTATCAATATGTAGGGGGGGGGGGGGGTTATCATCTTGTGGTGTAATTATATGATATGCATTTATTATAATTTCATGTTCATTGTCATTATGTGATGTGCATTTGGCACTAGTTTACGTGCATTTGGCATTCTGTGATGAGCTTTCATCATTATGTAACCATAATCTATCATTATTGCATGCTTATATGATTCGCATTTATCATTATGGCATGTGCTTTTTTAATCATGTGATGTGATTTCGTCTTTACATAATGAGTTGTTGAACTTCAATTTGTAACATGGTCTCTCTTTACTCGATATGTTTTTTTTTTGGAGATTTGCAAATTCTTGTTTCAGGCTAACACAGAATGTGATGTGGAAAAATGAAGGAATTACATGCTTTGTTATAACATACTGGTGACATCAACCAAAATGCATTGGGAATTCTACTTTTAAAAAAAAAAGTCCCTTATGAATTTAAACGTAAATGCGATCTTAAAATGAATATTGTTTGAACGAATTTTAATGTATACTCTCTGTGACCTGTCTAATAGAGATTTAGTACAATATTGGTTGCAAAATTGTTCGTATTTCATTAATGTAACTGCATTGTTGAAAACAATAGTATTTGATGCATACCTTTTAAAAACATTCCTTATTAATGAAACATTTGTTAATAATACGTATAGGACTTAAACTAGAGCATGATAAATGCTGATGATTAAAAATGCTTTAAGTTTGTACAAGGTAAAAAAAACATGTAAAGGCCGTTTTCTTTCCTCAGTAAATATAAATGAGTCGAAAAATTTGCCAAAACGGTTAAAAAATATTGTTGGTATCTGATATTAATGACAACTACCGTGTTTTCGAGAAAAAAAATACAGTTAAATGTTTAAATCTTGAACGAATTCATTGTGATTTAAAATAGTATCTTTCACGTGCAGCTTTTTCTTTCATGCGGGGTTTTTGGGTGTATCCATTAAATCACGTAACGAAGGATTTCAGAAATGCCCTTCTCTCAGGTTCCACTTATCAAAAACTCTTTAGTATTTGAGGGAAAAAAATTAATCACGAAGACTGTTATCTTTGGGATGGCTGTGCTATGTCTTATGTACCAAGGAAAATCAAATTTGTGGTCTTTATACATGAAATGTGATGTACAATTGTAATAGCACAACTGGCTGTTACATGTACATGTAATACTTTATTTTACATTTAAATAAGATACATACAGCTAATCCATATTGAAGTATAGAACCTAGGTTATATTCTCTGGCGTTGGTCAACTCGAAACCTAGGTTTTGCAATTCATATTCTTTGGATATTCTAGCCCAATCAACAGACAAAACTCTGTGCCGATCATTCCCCTTATTCTGTACATGCATAGCACCGGCAACATGCATCATCTCGTGTAGAACGGTATTCATCTAAAATAATATTCAAAACATCAGGCAAACGGCATCATATTCCAAGTCTACGAGGTATCGTAAATGGTCTTATTTAAGATAGTCATTTGAGATTTGATTCGTTGAATAAATGTATGTTATTAATCAAAATATGAGTGATAATTTATTTTAGAATAAATGGTCCTTATTAAACATTTTAAGTAAAATCTACGGAAATGCAAAACGCTGAATTGTTCTTAAATCAAAATAGTCCTTATATGCAATGATTATACCACATGTCGTGTGTAGCATTCATGCACACATAACTTGTTCAAGTAAATGAAACAGAAAATCTAAATTTCACTTGCTGCATTTCCTACAAATACTTTCTTTGTGCTAATTGACCAAAGTGTTTTTAACTGTCACTACAGTACAGAACTATACTTACACTAGTACAGCGAAATTCGGACAAATGCAAGGGATGAACCCCATCATTACGGAACCCAGGCAGTGTCCCGCAGCTTTAGAAAACGACAACAGCAATATCTATCACACATCAAGAACTTCCAAATACAAAAAATAGCTAGTTTTGATAATTTGAATTATTTTGATTGAAGACCTTTCATAGGTAACTTAAAAGTGCTCTCTTGTATTATAATCTTTAATACTTTTAACTGCATTGTAGATGTATTTATATTTGTGATTTTTTGGACAATTATTTGGAAATCAAAAGAAAACCGATGGTCCACACCGAGTTAAAGTTACCAATCCTTATTTTCATTACTACTTTCGGTTCTCCTTATTAGAGAAATAATAGTTGTGTCTGTAAAAAAGCAGTACATATAGAAAAATATATATCCTTTTCACTGTTACGACCTGAATTAACCTTCGACCAATATCAGCCAGAGAGTCATTTTTATTAAATGTTCATCTTGATTACAAACTAAGTTATAACACACAGAATATATTAGCTGAGACTCCTTTTATCTAGAAAAATAATTTGATCACAAAAAAATGAGTGGTGCTCGAATCTATATCTTAGAAAACTACCAAATAATGAAAGGATAATTCAGAGGAGTTCCGCAAGTGTATGATACTGATCCGTGATAGCCCTGCAGACTGATGTCAGATCTGTAGAACAGAGAACCGTAGCCTAATATTATAAGGTGATCTTTTCTACAAACGCAAACTTCTATTGACATTATATTTACAAAGTTCTGTATTTTAGACATTGCTAGATATTGCCTTTTGTTCCATTTTCTTTTTTTTTTCTTTTTCTTTTGTTGGGGGGGGGGGGGATGGGGTGTTTGCCATCGTTGTCATCTGAGCATTTGTCATGTCTCAAAGTACATGGATGTGTCGTTTAGTTCATCTGTGTCTAGGCAAATTCAATATGCCATAAAACGTCTTTGCATGTGTGAATCGGCAACAAAACCATACAGGGCGTAAACTAGCCTTGCTTGCTGTGTATGATGAAACTTAACACCATCTTTTTAATTGATATTTTTTATACATTACTGCAGTAGTTTATTGAGCATTGAGTGCTTATTCCTTAATATCCTAAGACACACAGGAATCTGCAAACATTGTCAAAACGTCATACCAGACAGACGGTATCAAAAATTAAAAATGAATGCGCATATTTACATTTGTTTCTTTTTTTTTCTTTTTTTTTTTTTGTTTTTTTTGTGGGTTTTTTTGTTTGTTTGTTTGTTTTGTTCTTTGTTTTGTTTTGTTTTGTTTTTTTTTTTTTTTTGGGGGGGGGGGTTGATTTCTTGTCTTGTCAACAACGTGAAAAATACCTCAAAATAACTGTATTACCCGGAAGGAAAGTGAGAAGTAATGAGGAATTAAATGTTCAGTTACTATAACTGACATTTTAGCTTGTGATGTACCACTTAAACAGCGTTCAACCTTTGTGACGTCATGATAACACTCAATTTTTTTTTACTTACAATGTATGGTTATCTCCAATTATTGCTACATAGTTGGGTTGATTCGTACGAGGAACCCATTTGACACAACCTGCCATGTTAAATTTGTTGACAGCACTCTCTATTATATTTTTGACTCTGGTGTCTGAAGTAAATTCGTATGAAAATTCAACGAAAGAAAATCAAAACAAGAAACACCCCATCTCACTATGAAACCAAAAATAATAATAATAATAAAAAACAAAAAACAAAAAAAAAAACCCAAAACAAACAAGCATTTATAGAAAACAAACAAACAGCCATATGAATAAATAATTGAATCAAACTAAAACAAAGGAAAGCGCAATAGCCTATATTTTTTCCCCAAGCAACTAGTTAAAATCTATATTACGCAAACTTAGGGACTATAAATGTAAGATAAAGCAGTATTACATTGAACTATGCTTCAAGTTTTATTTATTATTTTTTTGTGCCATTAAAAATTCTAAAACTATTTTGATTTTTTCAATACAATTACAAAGTCAAATTATACCTCATTTCCCTCCAAATAACTTAAAACAATTAATACCACAAACTATACAGCAGGGTTGTGGCATAATAGCAACATACCCATATGATAAGTTTTATAGTTGATTTTAAATGGGATAATCCTATTTGGCCATTTTACTCCATCTTTTTTAATAAAGATTCTCTTTCCTCGATTTCGGTTTTTATTCTGTAAGAAATGCAGATTTGGAAATATTAAACTATAATAAGTTAAAAAAGAAATACATTGCACCTGCAAATGAAATTAAAAATAATCACAGGCTTTTCGTTACAATGGTGTTTTGTCAGATTTTGACAGATCTAAGCACTATGGTGTTGTATTTAAGCATTTTTTAATGTTTGATGCAGGTTAATAATTTTATCATTTCTGAATGTTTCAATTTGAATGAGGGTTACGGCTTTGTGTGTAATATAACCAGCTTTCGTTCATATTTGAACAATGCATTATTATTAGGTTACGTAAACTTACATTCCTGTCATCCGCCTTTGATGGAGGCCAATCATTATTTTGAGGCTCGATGATTTTACTCGGTTTAATATTGATATTCTTAGGCTATTTAAAAAAGAAATAAACAAAAGCAGTATAATAAGTGCGAACGAAGATACGGAATAGGTAAGGTAATACATGCACTGATTAAAAACATATTTTTTCCAAATTAATTGAATTGAATTGAAGCAGAAAAATACGTTATGTATTTTCGTCTATGAGGTACTGAAAATAAAGTAGTCGTAAAGAAGAATAAAAAATAAAAATTAAAAAACCGTTTATTTGCTTTTATGTATCGTATGCTATTATTTAACCATACACGCAAACGGTGTAACATTGTTAGCCACGTGCACATTGCTCGCCTACATTTTGAATAGATAATTTTTCAAACATTAATGTAAACTTCACAAAAAAGTATCATGCATTCAAAGATTGTGATTAAACAAAACCGATACTGTAAAAACAAAAATGTTGCCCACTACAAATTTGGTCTGTGTACCTGAGTTAGACTCAACACATTTTTTTCACGAGCATGGGCTCCTGTTAAAATTATGACAGTCGCTTAATGTTTTACAAATTTATTATTTCCTTTGAAAGATTTCATCAAAGCAGCAGTAGTTTTTGAGGAATTAAATAATCACTCAATGTATATTTAAAAAGAATGAAAATACTATTTTAAGTTTATGTCCTTACGAAAGTCATTCAAAAAATACGAAGACCTTTGTCATAGCTACGTTACTTAGCGTCATATAATTATTAAATTTGTTATACATTATTTAGCAATAGTTTCAAACAATTTGCAACAAACAAGTTAATTAATTTCCTTATTTCTAAGAAGAATCTAATCCTGCAAAAAATGAGGTTACGGAGCACGGACAAAATTTGTGTTATGTCAACAATAGACCATATTATGTTGAAAGTTGGGCATAAAACCAAATAATATTGAAACCTCAAATTAAGTATAGTCATGGTTTTTTATGTACCAAATAATGACGAGATGAATTGTTTTATCGAACAGATATTAGTAACTAAAGACAGATAGACCTCTTTAGATTTGATTAAAAACATTGACGTCGCCGGACGTCACAGCGCAACAAGAATTACAAACAGAATGGATTTAACTCGGGATAAAGCCAATACAAGCTGTGAAAATGGTTAATGGTACAACAAATAAGTCAACAATTATTTGCAAGTTTGTGTACGTGTTTAGCTGTAATAAATTTTGAGAGGGTGGTGGTAATTGTATTTTGAATATGAAACAGTCCAAAAGAGATAAGATAATCTGTAAATACTTGGTCAAAAAATAAGTAACGCCAACCGACGTTCAGTGTTATTCTTACTGTAAACTAAGAGATACACGGTTAGAAAATGAAAACTTTGGAGAACTAACGTATGACTCTCAATCAAATGTGTGCAAATAAGATGTTAAGTGGTTCAGTGCCATTTTAAATTGTAACGATAAAGGTACAAGAGACTAATCGTGATATAAAGATGGGGTGTATATCTAAAAACTGTGCGTGTTTAATCTTGACGGCATGTTTTGAACGCTACGTGCCGTGGTGACAAAACATGTTGGTTTTAAAAAGGGGTATCAAAAATACCATTTTATCAAATGGGCTAAAACTTCGCATATCAATGACAGAAATGCTGGTGCACAGATTAATCTGTTAAATATGACTTTCATGAAAAAAATATGATTGACAGCCACACTGTCTTCATATTTTTTGATTGACCCTCGTATAAAAGAGAAATCTAATAGGTTTTCCATTATCAAACGAATCCAATATAAACACTCTTAAAAAATACACATTCTAGAAATATATAGATGCTGGATCAAAAAAGCAGTATTTTCTGGTCAACGGAACCACAAAGTAAACTTTGTTGAGTATTTTCTTAAAATTACATTCCACATTTGTTGGCATGTTATGTGTATGGAAAGCTAGCATATAATTGTTAAGGTATAAATCACATCTGCAGACTGGCAAGAAGTTCAAAAAGGGAAAATAATAGCAATAAATCATTATTTTTTTAAAGATATAGTCTCATAGCAGTAGCAGTGTGTGCATACAGATTTTCCTAACGCTCTCGTCTGCACACACTGCTGCAGTGACGAGACACTCGATCAACACAAATGATTCGATGCTTAATAACATATTTTTTTCCTCTAAGGTTTATCAGTTGAAGCCTCATTTTCTTAAGAATGTTTAATTTGATTCAAATATGGCTAAATGGTTTTAGAGAAGTAAGCAATGTGAAGAGTGTTGAGACGAAGATCTTAAGCTACAAGTAGACAAACAGACAGACAACAGGACGGACGGACGACAAACAAAGAGTGATCAGAAAAGCTCAATTGAACCTTCGGTTATGTTCAGGTTAAAAGTGATTTTTTTTAAATTTATTTTTTCATCATTTCTAAGGAGGGCCAACACGACAAAAATGGAAACTTTATAAAATACAGATCAGTATTGATGACGTGAACGCGACCTAATTTCAAAACAAATAAAAAAAAAAAAACAACACAAACTTACTAAAAAACAGTTCCAGAAGTGACAACTGTAATATACATGTAAGGTGTTCTGGTTAATTACCTTGTCAAGTTCCTTAGAGTCCAAGACTCTTTTCATTTCGTTACCATTCGCTGGGCTTACTTGACGGACAGAAATATACCACAATTTGTCCCCTGTGACATAATTTTAGTGATAGGTTACTGTATGATATATAATTTAAAAAAACAGATATTTCTATCAGAATAAATAAACGCACCAATAAATGTACTGCATTGAGATATCAGGAAAATATTTATCTTTGAGAAGTTTTACCTTATATAACTTATTATGCACATACATGGATAAAATAGTTTTTTGTTAAAGAACCTATACCAAGGATACTTTTTTGGAATGTTCTTATCATACTGAATAAAAATACCTATGTTTTAACCAATATTCAATGGATGGGGAGTTTCGTTCCAATAACATCATTCATTAATAAAGAATCTTGCTTAATAGCTTTAAAATTGTGCATGTATTACAGTAAAACACGCTTATAACGAAGTCCCAGGGACGGCCAATTTAACTTCGTTATAAGCGTAATTCGTTATATCCGTCAAGTTTACAACATGAAATAGAGACTTGGGGAATGAAATTCACTTTGCTGTAAGCGTCAATTCATTATAAGCGTGTTCGCTATTACCGTGTTTTACTGTAATTTGATACGTATATTAAATATCAAACAATATCATCTTAATTATAAATGTTAATACGAGTACTTATCGTACATGCACATTAACATTTAGCAAACATGTTCGATAACCCTGCAAGGTGCGTACTGGTCTACTTTTGCAGTATTTCTTAAAACAAGCATTGTTTTCCTATATAATCATCACATGGTAATCTGCTACATGTAAAATATGTTGATCTTAAAAATAAATTGCAGTTGTACATGATATTGCCACTTGACACTATTTGAATTTGGTTTTATTTATAGGTATAGAAAACACAATCCCAGAAAATATTCAATATGGGCGGAAAAAAAACTATTTGAATAAATTTCATTTTGGGAAATTAGAAAAGCGGAATGATTCAAGAAAAAATGTAATTCATGATTAAAAAAAATATTAAATTAACAAACAAACCAAAAAAATAAATAAATTAATAAATAAAAGTAGGTTTCCACGTAGGATGTATGAGTTACTGTAAGTGAGGTTTAACTATTTTAGTGACAATAGTTTAAACTGTAACAAAGACTTAATATAAGATGTCATACCAATAAGATATATAAAATAGAATCAGCATTAAATTATGAGAGTCATGCATTATTAAAACTAGTGGTAGACTATTCAAAATAACAAACTACTCTTATAATATGTAGTTTAAACCGACTAACCAACTTAAATCACCCTGGAAAAAAAATAATTCGTAAACACAAGCGCAGTTTAATCATACAAAATACTGTAAGAGTGCATGTAATACAGAGTGTTTTATTTGTTATTTTCAGTAATTTGAAAATTTGCATTCTGGTACTATTTATGGCATTTTCTGCAATTGTATGTATCAAACACATATTAAAAAACACACACAAAATAAAACTACATTGTTCTTTTTCAGATGAACAATTTAATAAATGATCAATGAAAGGCTTATACCGTATAGATGTAAAACGTCCGTGAAGTAAATAAATTTTCAGTTCTAAATGAAATCAGTGACTTTTGATTTTTGACATCGAAAGGCAAATAGGAAGACATTTGCAATAGGAATGTTACTTATCGTTATATTATTACCGTCAGCAGACGTCACGGTGCAAAGAAAGGTAAAAACAATAAGTCGATACAAACTGTGAAAATGCTCAATGGTGGAAGAAGATAAGTAAAACTTTATTAGCATGTTTGTGTTTAACTGTATTGTATTATCATGATTATTTTTTTTCGGTGTGTGGGGGGGGGGGGGGGGGTAGATTGTAATTAGATTTTGAACATCAAAGTTACGAAAGAAGGATTATCTGTAAATATTTGGGAAAAATAATAACAGCGTTATCTAACAATAAGGGCAGGGTTTTTCTTAGAAAGAATAATCTTTCAATGACCAGGCTATGCTCAGGTCTCAGTGAGAATTCGTCCCATATACTTGGTATGTAGCGGATCTGCTTTGCGTCTATTTTGATACACTACAACCTTCTTAAACGTGCATATGTAGGTACATCCACAAACAATCTATTTTTGGGGTTGTACCAAAACATTTTGTTGATATTCACGTTTGAATCTGCCTGCTATTTTGTCGAAAATCACACTCGGAATGTCTCGGATTTTATCATTAAAATGGCGATCGTAAACAGCGAAATTTTAAACGTGATGTTAAAAGTGGCAGTGACTTCGTTCCAAAGACAGTAAATATGGTAAAATAGGATTATAAAAGAGCAACATTGTAGGTATTATCTTAGAGACTAATCATATAAAAAAAAAAAAAATGTGAACGGCTTAGATGTTTTGAAGTGATGAAGTGCCGATTTCAATTGTATCGTGAAAATCATACCAAAATCAGAGTGATAAGAAAAATATTTATAAATGGCATTGGTACCTCATAGATAAAAAAACATTATTTGCGATGATATATGATTATTATCCAAAGAGTTGTGTGTTTTCTATCCCCGAGCCTTGACGAGTTGATAGAAAACACACACTGAGTTTGATAAAAATCACATTCTATCGCAAATCATGAGATACTATTTTTATCACATGTTTTACCACAATTTTTTGTTTTACCTCAATCTTTTCTATAACTGTAGGACGCACATAACATTTACTACAAGACGTCAACAACGTTACACACGGAAAAAAGTTCTTTAGATATAAAAAGAAACATTCCTTTTAAGCATGTTTTCATCAATTAATGAAAAAAAACCAGCATTAAATGCTTCACAATCTACACTTTTCAACCTAATGGTTTTGTTATTTTTTTTTATCGTCACTGGCCTAAGAACACACAGTGGAATATCAACAATTTTTTTCATGAGTGATATCAACCGTATATTGTGATAAATATGAAATATTGAACGATATGCCTCTATTTTTTTTCTTGATGCTTGCTTGTGTTTAGAACAAATTTTACTAATAACATGGAAACTGGAATTGACAACAAACCGAATTCAACAAATCGGACCATTGGTAAGCAAAATCATTAACTACATTTTGTTGTTATGTAAGAATATCTACGTTTAAGTATATACTTACTGTCAATAGATTCTGAGGCACATTCTAAGACTAAATACAACCCTAGGCAGGTTGTAAAAATTAGAGACCGCTTCGGCATTTTGACACCGTCCGAATTCATCAAGAAAATTTAAAATAATGATTACATTTATACCCGAATTAAACATAGTTACTATTCACGAATTACCATGTCTTTCTCACATTATGTAAGGTAACATGGGCTAGACTGAATATAAAATGGTTCTTGTGTTTGTTTTTTAGCTGAGCAGTATAGATTTATTTTATTTTTATTTGCATTTCTTTTTTATTACTTTGTTTACGCAAGAAAACTGATTACAAAGCATTTAAAATTTAGTAAAGACGAACGTGCATCGACGATTGCTAAACAGCGACATAAAAACGACCTAATGGGCTTATATACACTTTTCATAGGGTACTTCAAGAGGATTTTGGCAATAGCAAGTCATAACTTGCAAATCTATTTTTTTTTAAAATTTAACGACAATATTTGAAGCAAACAAATTACAAATTTAATAAATAAATTGAAGTATTTCTACATTTTGAATTATCTTGCTCAGATGAATGGATATTTTTTAATTTGAATGTGTTCTTCGTGTGTGTAACCAACAGACGGACAGAGACAGCGACACAATAATTCTTTTACTTGTTGTTACAAATAAGGGGATTGGAAATGATGTGCGGAATTTTTGTATATATATATATATATATATATATATATATATATATATATATATATATATATATATATATAATATAATATAATATAATATCATTTAATACTTAATAAAATAAATCAAATCAATGTTTATTTATTACCAATTTATATATATTTTCAGTAGAACAAAATATTAACTTCATTTTTATTAATTATCATTGTACAAAATGCATTATTTTACAATGTAATCCCCCATCCCCCCCCCCAAAAAAAGTGACAAAAATGGTATGCACTATTCATTTCAAAGTATTTACAACGCTCCATTTGTCTTCTTGGCATATTTGATAAACCGGTCTCATGTTAAAATACAGTACTATCCAAACACAGCGGATTCTTCACAATGAAAAAAAAATATTAGTAATCAAGATATCTTTCTACTCAACATAAAAATAAGAAAATAGCTACAACATAAATTGCTAGGATACACAGGTGCATGTCACAAAATCCAACAGAATGCAAATGTTATCACATTTATAAATAACCATAACATTTTAATGCTAACATAAACATAGTTCTGTTCTGTGTCTGTTATAGAGTCATTTAAAATCTTAATGTTATAAACCTCATGTTTTCCATAGTTTTGTCGTGGTCGTTACATGTACAAACGCTAAAGTCGTGGAGTAAACATCCCTACAAAATGGTATAAACAAGATATCAGACACATATCTAAGTCAAAGAAATAAATGCATTCTAATTTTCATTAACACACTATTGTTCAATATATATGCATGCATACACATAATAACTTACATATATCGCAGTACTTTCCTATCCAGAATATACTGTTGCAAACACACTGGGCCTCTGTTAGCGACATTACTTCACACACGCCGTGTTTACAGGGCATATATTCACAGGGATCTTAAAAAAGAAAAGAAAAAAAAAATCAGAAATAACGATTGTCTCTGTGTCAGAGACAGTCATATGTACGTGTTACTAAACTGTCTCCCAACTGTGAGTCACATTCACTGGTCATTTTTAAGATATGCATACATCCTATGAAATTTTGAGGGGAAAAAATAATATTACGATCTCGATCTGAAAATCAAAATTCACAGAAAAAAAAAATGTTCATAACTTTCTTTTCCTGTAACATGATGGCGAAAAATGCCACTAAACATGACTGTATTTAAAACAAACTTACTTGTACTTATATCACAAAATTGCCCATGCCAGCCATTATCACAAATACACCGTGTTTTTATTTCTGATAGAGGTTCACATCGGCCTTGATTGCATTCGACATTAGCACATACATCTATAAGAAAGAAAGGTAGTTAGTACATCCCTTGAGAATTGTAGGCCTTAATTTGTCTTACCTGTTATTTTACCTAAAAATAATGCAATGCGTAGTATGTCTTTTAGAGCAAAAAAACCCCACTGTGCATCGTAGAATATAAACGTGAACTATACTGTGCACAATCTTATTAACACCTTCTAAATGATGTTTTTTGCTCTTTTCTAATTTAAAACATCTTTATACAAATTAAGAAATATTCACTACTTTTTTTTTAAAATTTACATAGTTATCAATAACTAATTAAGGCAATCATTGTATTTGTATGCTGAAAATGAGGGAATGAGGGCGAGAGGACGGACAAAATCAACAGGTGTTCCTTAGAAAGACTTGATCAGCATGCAATATCATTTGCCAACTCTGTTAATGCAATCGAAAGTGTTACGCTGCAGGCAATAAACTGTATATTGCACCGTTTTGTTGACTTCCGAAACAGCAAGTTATAAAGAAGATTTCATTCTAGTATTTTAGCATATGTGAAGAAAAACCTGATTTGAATCATCGTGAATGAAGCTCTATAGATGTCTTATTTTCAATAGCAAACAAGATAGAGTAAAGTTTTATTAAATATTTAAATGAGATTGATATTTCATAGTTAATAAAGTAGTACAAGGCACAATGCGTGGGCAAAGTTTAAATTTGCCTGACGAGCAAAAAAGGGTTGCATAAACCAGCCTGCAGTTTATATCACTATTTCAAAGGTATACATTATAACACAATGCATATATCCATAACTATATATTCATTCTGTGTGTTTTTTTTTCTTTCAACAGAAAGATATTGTAAACAGTTAAAACCGAAGATTAAGATATTCGACCTACATGTATCACATCTGGACCCGCTCCAACCCTCGTCACAATCACAGGTGTATGTTGAGGAGGACAATGGGAAACATACTCCATTCAGACAACTTTTAACTGTACAGATATCTGTGAAAATGACACTATACATTGTAATACAATAATAATGTAGATTACAAGAAGTAAAACTGAAATACAGTACATGTTACTGGGATTGCAACTGGTTGACCTTTGTAAAGTCAATGCAAAGGTTTTACTACCCGATATATACAATGAAAAATGACGATAACAAATTGGCAACCATCTCTAAAATCAAAAAAACGAAATACAAATTCAAAGCAGAGCAACATGGACCTCTAAAAAGATAGAGGTACATTTTTGTAGGTTCAGGTGCCAAGGAAGAGTTAGCATCATAAGCTACCTTGTCACACTCGCCGTGAGCTCGTTGTCATAATCGGGAAAAAACGGAAAGTCCGTAGACAATTAAAAGATAAATTATGGTCTTACAATTAGAATGAAAATTTACCCTGATTGTGGCTTAAGTTTTTTTATGATCGAAAACAACCCAGCAATGTATGTTTTATTATATGATTCATCGACGAAAATGATTTAAAAATACACGCATCTATTCAAGTGTCATCAGACGAAGGTAACACATCACCTTTTACTTTGCCATTGCCGAACAAATTCGTAAAGGTGATATTTCATTGAATGACATTAACAATCATAACATATCGTTGGGTTTTGAAAATTATCAATCTAATTTCTGTCTGAAGCAAAAAAAAAAAAAAACTCGAATGTGATATAAATACTTATCATTAAATATACCGTTCCACAAATCTTTCTCTTCATGGCAAATATTCATTTGAAAAAAATGTTTTCAATGAAAATAACATTATTCATTAAATACAGAAAAAATATATTAACATTTTTCGCAGTATTGCCCGGAGAATCCAACCTGACAGCTGCACTGAGAGTGGGCAGAGAGTGTGCTTTTGTTGACAACAAGTTCACATGTTCCACCATTTTGACATACAGCATCATTGCAGGGGTTAACTGCACCTGTTGTACAATAAAATATTTTTTGATCGTTATTACATTTATCGTTCCCTATTTTTTTTCAAACATTAACTATAACAATGTCATTGTTATTTTTTAATTACTATTAATCGTTTTTACAATATATATGACTTGGTGTTATTAACAAATCCCTTAACAGTAAACCCATAATATTGATACAGGGTCAATTTGAAAGAACAGTAAAAATTACGCCGTGGTTAATGCATTCAGACTTTTTTTCTTGTTTTAAAATTTTGTACTACACCATAAAACATTTTATCTCAAAATGTTTAACCTTGGGTAGCCTAACTTAACTAATATTAAATAGAGATCGTTACAATTTAACCTTCCTAAAAATTGTTTTTAAATAACATTTCTCTGGAATCATTAGAGTTCCTGGTTGGCCAATTTACAGTTATGATTTTGGGTTTGGGTAGCCCTTCCAAAAAAATAAAATCCTCGACCAAAAAAAAAATAAGAAATTAGAATTCTTACTATAATCGAGGAAAAAAAAAATGCCGGAGTCAATGAATTTAAAAGATTTCACACAATACGCTATTATATAACATCATATGCATTAAACTTACCACAGAGTAGAGGTGTTATCCGGATATTGTCTAGAACAAGCCCCTGGTTTCCATACACACCTATAAACTCGATCTGAATATATATATATATATATATATATATATATATATATATATATATATATATATATATATATATATATATATATATATTTTTTTTTTTTTTTCTTTTCTGTCGCCTAGATTTGTTGCCACGTTTGCATCTTTTCAAAATAGAAATATTTTTTTACGATTTGTGCAAAATATTCAAAGCCACAATCCTTTTACTTGTTCTGATAGCTATGTTTCTGGTCTCTATCGAATTAAACATACCGTCATGTTATTCACTGCGTACAGGTCAATTTCAGCATTTTTCCATTTGTTTAAAGTATTTGTTGCAAATGCAATCATCGAGGTTCCTGTATCACTAGATATCCTGACTGTCAAAGATGTTGGGTGATTACCTCCAATGTTTTCTGCTAAACCATAATTAAACCGCAAGCATCGATTGGCTCCTTAAACAATCAGGAAAATACAATATGGAGTCAGCAATCTTTTGGTGAATTTGATGATTATATTTGATTATAGGAACAATAAAAATCTCATTAACTGCTTTCTTGTAATAGACAATGTGTCTATTCCATTTTATTGTTGCTATGGTTAAATTAACTGTTTAAACAATATTCCTTTTTCAAAATGAAAAAGTATCAGACAGCAGACATGGCCTATTTATGACCTCGTTTTAAACTAACTATTGCATCATTAAGAAATAAATTAAAACATTAAATCAGAAGTAATTACTTTTAAAAAAGACAGATGTTTGTAATTTTGCAACACCTCCAAATGGAAAGGGGGGGTTAGCAATGCTTCCAGCGAGTACAGCCATTAAATAACCATCGGATGCTGTTATGGTAACGTCTTTTAATGTCCAGTACTGTGCAACGCAAGTGTTATATTAATATATTAAAGTCACTTCAACGTTTAGATAATTCAATGTGTACATTAAATAAAATCATTCCTAAAAATGATATATATATATATATATATATATATATATATATATATATATATATATATATATATATATATATATATATATATATATATATATATATATATGCATTTATCAGTAAGAAAAAAACATTGAACTTCCAATTTTAATTTTTTTATACAGCTTAACTTAATATATCTTATTTTGTTGCATGTTATTGGACAAAGCGCTTATTTCACCATATGTACAATAACAAAAGAAATAAAAGTCCAAAATTCTGGAAGTTAACTTTTTTTTTGACAAAACAACGCCGGTAGGACAACTGCTGGTTTCAAAACTATTTCGACATAAATTAATATTCTAAATGTTTTTAAACACGAAAAAAAAAGAATCTTCAGAGGCTGTATATGAATTGTAAAATGTGTTTATCACTTACTATTTGACTCATTAGGAATATTACGATAGCATTTTGTTTAAACCTTATCCTGATATTTAGATGCATGGAACTAAGAGAAATAACATAAGTAAGTAGTACCAATATAAATCGTGTTTTTATTGTACCAATTAACACATATCCTTTAAAACGTTTTAAAGGCAAATGCATTCCTTTTTGTGTTAAAAATATTAGTAACATTTTTAGTATGCCAACGTAAACGAATACCGTAATTGTGGACCATATGAAATCAACCCCCGAAGAACCATGTGTCAATAATGTTGAAAAATCTCGTTCAAAACTCTCTGTCACTGTTGCATTAGCTAGACAATTGCAATATATAAATAGCACAACACCGATTAAACAATGAAAATAAAAACAATGATGCTATATCAAAAATACATTAATTTAACTAGATACAACTACAAGTGTTTGTTCAACATATGTATTACTTCCATTAGTTGAAAAGTCAACATACCGGCTACTGTATCACAATTAGTTCCCGAATATCCCTCCGTACATGAACATGTATACTTGTCTTTACGTGTGCCATCTACACATACTGCGGGATATTTACAAGGGGAACTACTGCATGCTTTACAAATGAAAAAAAAAACCCAACATGATTTAAAATTTTGTAAGAAAATAAGCAGACAAACTAGCACTAAAATATAAGTTTTGCTAATTAAACATATAAGTAACAGTTTGATAAAATAAATACAGTCAGAACTTTGGCACCATCATTTAGTGTAAGTATTAGACGTTCATAAAATGGATTGTAAAGAAAATATGCCGACGAGTACAAAGTATTAATATATTTATGGTTGTAAGCGTTTTTGAATTGGCAAAAATATTAAGCAAATAATGACTGGGGTGAAGAACAACATTGAATGTATTAGCCTCCGAGGGACGACATTTTGTCCGACGCAAAGTGCAAAACCACAGTCAACATTTTTGTTTTTGCTACACAAAGAAACAAATCAAAAACCACCAAGAAAAAGGATTTAAAAATTGGCACTGCCATAACCAAGTCTGAGTTGGAACCTCAAACGTATGTTCATTTCTTTCGAGAATTGGAGTTGAAGACTGATTAAAGAGATTATAAATCATGGTTAAAGTAGAAAAAATAGCCCTGATTTTCTCAGGTTAACATATTGTATAATTCACAATTACAGTTTAGCAGAAACTTTCATTCGTCGACACCAAAAGGTCAATTGTAATATTCCTATCTAATAGGCTACATAACTATAATCAATGTTACCTGAAAACACAGTCAACAATTGTTTTTGTTATATGTAGAAAAAACAAAAAACAAAGAAGTTGAAACGGATTGCTTCAATTTTCTCGGCTCAACATAGAATTCACGAAATACATTTTGCGCAAAGTTTATCTAAAAAATACCGTCAATAGCATAAGGTAATTGTTAATTCAGTAAGTTCATGTATATCTTTTACAACTATATGCTATGTTATTGTATGCGATTTTAATCATCTCCTATTAAATTTTAATTCAATACTATGAGGCTCGTATGCTATGCTATAAGAAATTGAAATGAAGGGCTTAAATGATATGGTATGCTATGGTATAATATTGTTTGCTATGAGATTTGAACAACAAGAGGCCCATGGGCCACATCGCTCATCTGAGCAACAATGGCGAAGTACATTGACTTAACACACTTAACGGTCAGACGCGACCTATCTTGAGTTCCATTATTTTCTATTTTTTCCTATCTCCACAATGTGAAGATTTCCACCAAGTAATTCCATAATTATATTTTCCTGTTATATGATATTTTTTTAAATTTAGATATAAAGTGTTCAATTGAAAATATATACTATGACTTTATTTATAAGCATTCAAATGCATTTTGCATGCTATTTTAAGGAAAATTCTAAATATTATAGCTCTAAAAATAGCCTGGTAATAAACCTTGAATTTTTGGGAATTAACAGGTTTAAATGTTAATAAATAAGGAATAATTTATCAAGGAAAATGATATAAAATTGAGGAACGTCTCGTGTGTCCTTAAATAATTATGAACAGTAAAATTTAATATTTAGCAAAGTTAAGTACCATGATAATTTTCTGACCTAAAACTCGATATTTTATAAAGGGGTAGGGGTGAAAATATATTGTGATATATTATTTATATATAACAACGGTATATTATTTCCTACAGTTTTTACACATATGTGAACAGTATTAGCTCATTTAAGATTTAAAAAAATCATACATTTCCTAAGAGGTATATCATTTAAATAATCAACACCCATTGTGGGCCTACCTTATTGTGTGTAATCATAATTTGAACATTTGGATCTACACAATTAAAGGATGCCAACATTTTATTTCATTAATATGTTGTCTTAGAGGCCATGCAATGCATATTTATTTTATATAATGAAAATACTGGAAAAGGTAGTTACCATTTACCTGCAATATTTCTTGTTTGGTAAATTGGTATATATGAAAAAAAAAATATCAAACTTAAATTAGTGTTATTATCATTTTCCACATCTAAGTGAATATTTTTAGTGTGTTTATTTAAGATGCCAAGCTCTATGAATATACCATGCAGATGAGATACATTTCATTTTCACAGCTGATATTTCATATGTGAAAGTTAACAAAGATTGACGGACAGAGAATCGCCAGCTAGTCTGGAAGGCAGTACGCAATGTTTGAACTCTGTGGCAAAAGTTGCTAAGGCTACAGTAAAAAACTTAATTGGTCTTCCCTTAAATAATTGATTACCTGATGTAAACTTGTGTGACGTTTAATATCCTTACTCACTTGATCGATGAAAACATTTGACTGGAAAATGTTGTCACATGATGTGTTATAAAGCTATATAATTTAATATATTGTCAGGCATACAGGTATCAGTTCTGTACTAAGGCCATTAATTATTTCATATTCCCTCAAAAACAACAAACGGCTACAAACCAAGATGATTTTCTGCTGCAATATTTTCTTTATAATAATGATAATGCACGGATATCCTCATAATTTCAATGTGTCAGAACTGTTAAAAAGAATTTTTTATTTACTCGTTTGAAAAATACCAAAATTGTTGCAGATTTCAAATAATTTATCAAATGAGAAAGGACCCCAGCAAGTAGTTATAGCACATCATCATTTTGATTTTTCTGTACACAAGTATATAATGTTTAGCAAGACAATTCCAATGATCAACAAACATTTCAGCGTCAGTCGTAGAATGATAGGCAACTTTTAAAAACTTATTCAATTTGTTAAATTTCATTTTATTTAATGCATTCATACATTATACAGATAAAATGTTTTGTAACTGAGCTAGCCAGGTGACACAAAATCAGTTTATGCACTGTGTATTTTGGAGAAATTAGTCCTACCCTATGACCCAATTACAACAGTTTTTAGTTTTGAAGATAACTGTAAACAAACGGTTTTGCATTAATTTGGCAGACTAGAGTTATCAAATAATTACAAGTTACCTTCTAATTTTAGTATCAACAAGAAATGTAATGATTATCGATTGTAATTTTCAATGCATCGTATATGTGTTTGCAGCACCCGTATTTATAACCTCTACAGATAAGACAGTCGCGGGTGATTAATCACAACAGGGTTTAACTGAGGCTGTGAAAACGTTTTTTTCAAATTCATAAACATCTTTTTATTGTCTATGGATTTGATTTACACGATTATAAACTCGGAATACATGGCTACTTCAAATTCTCTTTCGGAGGAAATTCCGGCGAACCCAAACAGAAAAAATAGCCTACGGGATCATATCAATGGCTTGTGTGTAAATCATGGTTTTGAGATGATTTCGGTATAGGAAAATTTCACATGCAAATGAGCTAATGGATCATGATTCTCGGGTGATCTGTAAAACTAAACAAATGCAAGAAAACCATGGTCCTGGTATGATCTGTTGTAACAAACAACTCGTGTCAAAACCATGGTCCTGGTATGAACTGTTGTAACTAACAACTCATATCAAAACCATGGTCCTGGTATGATCTGTTGTAACTTACAACTCATATCAAAACCATGATCCTGGTATGATCTGTTGTAACTAACAACTCGTATCAAAACCATGATTCTTATATGACCTGTTAAAGGACAATATTATGCAATGATTTTTTAAAGAAAATAATAACCACTTAATTTATAATTTGCAACAGACAATTATATATACTTTTAATATTTGAAATACATTGTCAATTACCAAATATGAAAAACAGTTTACATATATGTCACATGAACTGTATCGTTAAGCCAATATAATCTGAATAGAACACAGGATCAAAGTATTCCATAATTTAGATGATAATTATACTGTTACTTCAAACTCTTCTAGCAATTATTACATGAATTGTACAAATCAAAATATTATGTATGCATTTCAAAACCTAGCTGCAGGTCTGTAGCTCCCGGTCTGAACTAATGATACATGCATGTACATCCACGCATTAGTTGCTTGCTTCACTTAATAAATCACTTGATAGTGTATTGTAAATTAGTCTTTATAAAATATTATTTACCTCAAGTGAATAAGAATATATTCCCCAAAAATACTTCCATAAATTCACTTTATAAATATGCCAAGATAGAGCAAGATGCCCAGCAATATCAAATTTTCCAGACATGTACATCACATTTAGGCTCCAAGATGAAAATTCAAAATTTGCAACTCAACTTCCTGTTATGCAGAAATCTTAATTCTTAGTGGTCAGTTCATCTGGCAATTAACGAATCCTTTCAAACGCATGCTCTGTTGCCTTCTAAGATAATAACACATACCAGAATCACAAGAAAATCATAGCAGACTCAAAACCAAGAAACAAACCACATCAGGATCATACTTCCTTATTTGTCACCTATGATTTGGGTATGATTCATTTAATGGATCATGTCTAAATCATAGAACAAAACATGAATCTGTGAGTTTGATATGATTTTTAAGTGATTTTGATATGATTTCTTAAGAAAAGTTTTTGTTTGGGAAGTTACCGATCAAAAATCGATTATTTCAATCAAAGTCGCTCCCTTGCCTGATCCTTGTTGACACAATTAGAAATTAATAAACAATAAAAACAAAGGGAAAAGCACTTTAGTACGTTCTTAATGCATCAGATTTCATCATGTTCGCAGGTAAACAATCAACTGCCTATTTACCGAAGTTTATGTTCCACATACAAAGCAATTGTTTCCCAAGTTAAAAAGCAAAATGAAACGAAAAATTCAAAACAAGCTAAAACCACCCTCACAAGTGAAAATGACAACGCGTTGAAATATTTAACCTCAATTTACTTCACAATAATCGGCACCAATGTTATTTCCATGTTTCATAGATTATATTCGCACGTGAACTGTTGCACAACAAACTGCGAGCTTCAAGCAAAGAACCTCGTTTTTGAGATGCGGTAGACTGACGATGCCTGTCATAAGACCAGTCTATCACAATGAATTGCCAGTCTACGTATATGGAATAACGAGCCATTCTTTATTAGTATTTTCGCAAAAATCTCAAATTTGGAAAAGAGTTAGACTTTAATTTTTGAAATTTATATTTTCTTTTCCCTAAGGATGATTTATGCTAAATTACGTTAAGATTAACTCAGTAGTTCATGAGAAGAAGATTTTTTAAAATGCACCCCCCTTTTTTACAGTTTCGAGGTTTTCTCCTCTTTGAATACAATCTGGCCTTTTATTTTTGCAATGTATATTCACCTTCTTATAAGGATGATTTTTGCTAAATTTGGTTAAATTTGGCCAAGTGGTTTTAGAGAAGAAGATCAAAATATAAAAAGTTTACAGACGGACAGACAGACGGACGGACGGACGGACGGACGACGGACAACGGGTGATCAGAAAAGCTCACTTGAGCTTTCAGCTCAGGTGAGCTAAAAACGTCTCCATACACAGAAAAGTTCCAAACATTTAAACAAAATGATAAGAAGCCAACGTTTACCTCTAATCAGCAATGGGAACATTTATTCTTTAAAAAAAAAGCAATAAGAACTGAGTTAAAATCGTTCAGTGTGCTATTCTATGCTGTTCTATGTTATTGTACGATATGCCGAATATATTTCTATGAGATTGTATGTTATGGTAGAAAAAGAAAAAGAAATACAAAGATGAACTAAATGGAAACATTTCAATATCTATTTGTTTATTATGATATAAAATGATTTGGAACATTTCACTTTTTTTTATAAACTGCTTCGAATTGCTTCAGTAACATTTTCTGTAAAGTGAATTTATAAAATTTTAGGAATTACCATACATAATCAAATCGACACATTTTATCATTGGAATTGCAGAATCATCGATTGATCATCGCTTCTCTTTAGACGATTTGTAATGTTATCGAATTTTTTTCTATTTTCAAAGATTCCAAAAAAAAAAAAAATGAAATCGTTGCAAATTTAATTACCTGATGGCACTGCAGTCACTGTCAAAGTAAACCCTTCCCCTGGAGAGACGGTGTTGTGTTGGTCGCTATCAAAGCGGATGATCATTATATTGGTAGGACCAAGGTTTTGCTTGGTGAATGTGGCACCACCCGAGTTTCCACAAATTCTGTGAACAATTTCATTTATGCATGTAAAATTTTGGTGGTATTGAATACATTCACATTGTAACGTATTTTTTATCGCTGTGAACAATAAAGATAAACATAGTTTTTTTAATTCTTTCCCAGATGTGTTCTACAACAGCCTAGCGCGATAGAAATGGTTTTTACTACGAATACGATTAGAGTAATTTGAAGGTATTTCACGTGTTGCTACATGCGTTGTTCCAAAAAGAAAGACAGTTTAACGATTTTTTTTTCTGGTCCTTTCGCCATTGCATTGTTTATAATATATACTGAAGTCTTTCCGTAAGAAATTAACAACCTACATTTCCTAGAGGACCTCGTCATTGCATTACATTGTTTTCATTTAAACTCGACAATTATCTAATATTCATTTAAAAAAAATATATCTTTATGTTTTTAAAAAAAGAAGTGACGTTTTGATTCTGAAAATGAATATTACGTACAGCTTTCCTTTGGCTCCAGAGAGATAATCCCTTATTTCTATGTAATGATAGCATTTGTTTTTAATACTAGTTGGAAGTCCTAAGCTATCAATGTAGACTTGGATCTTTGTCTTTGCAGGGCCCTGTTTTAAACGAAAATTATAAAGTTCAGTTCAAGATATGGATTTCCTAGCATGTTTTCACTGTGAAAATTAAACTGATGACTTTTTTATATTAGATAAATGTAAATCCTAAGTGGCTTTTTGTGAGTTTATTTTAAAATTTAAATTTTGGGTTTTTTGTTTTGTTTGTTTTCCTTTTTTTTCTTTTTTTTTCATTTTTGCTTTATTTTTTTGGTAGAGGGACAAAGATCACTGTCATAAATTTTCCAGACACTCTCTTTTTACAATGTGCTGGCTTCTTTTATAAGACCTCTAGAAAAGGATTTCGCAAATACGTGGTTATTTTCCTCTGATCTTTGTTGTACATATAATGTTAAGTTAACCAACAAGTAACACATAAAAGGAATAAGAGAAATGCTTCTTAAAAGTAAAAGAAGAGAACCATAGTCAAAGAACGCATACGATTAACCTTAATTAACCATGTACAGGTCAAGCCCGTCTTGTATCCAAGCATGTCAATCAACACTGATTCGCTGGATAGCAATCTGATTGTCCCTCCGCATCCTAAATTACAACAAAATTTGATATCATTGTGGTTTTCTGGAAGACAAAAATCTATTTCCAGTATGAATCAGCAGTTATTTAGCATAGGAATAATAAAATACCATTCCTGACATTACGAGAAGTTTTATTCAAACATTTAATATCACTAAATATACATCTTACGATAAAATTTTGATTAACTAGACTAACCAACACTGGTGTTTACTTGTCTGCAGTCTGGTCCTATTAATCCATCAACACATTCACAGCTACACACACCACGCACCTGTTTCACAAAACCTTCGTTCTGGCAAACTGGGGGGTTAACACAGTCATCTGAATAATAAGCAACGATAAAAAGGTACGTTCAGTGGCTCCATATGCCCTAGAGTTTTTCTGTTCTATTCAATAACTTCTCAGAATGATTTATTTAACATTAAACATAAGTGGAAAATCCATGTAAGTTTACTTAGTTTCTTTCATAAGAGATATAAGGTTTAAAAGCACAGTTTTGCTTTTCGGGCACGTGATGAATCTTTTTGTCAACATTCAAATGACTTAATGAAATGATTATATACTATTATATAAATAGTGCCTGTTTGGGAGGGTAACAGTTGAAATTAACAACCCGAGAAAACTATTGTCCATCGACGCGAAGCGGAGGTTGAAAATGGTTTTCGAGGGGTGTCTATTTCAACTGTTATCCTTCATAACAGGCACTATTAAATTTATTACACAGAATGTCAATTTTAAAGAAAACTTAAATGCTTTGCTATATGAATGACTTGACTCTACTACGAACCGTACGCGCATCATTTACGCGCATGTAACAATTCGTTATGTTACCCGTTGCTAAGTGTGTTGCTAATGCTGAAGATAATAGAACGGATTATCAACTGCGTCTAAACCAATCCGATTTTAGTATATCACATGAACGTATAATAAAAGGAAATATTAAGGACAAACCGTACCAGCGCATTTATAAAATGCATTTAGCTCCGCCTTATCGTAAAACGAGAGATCTGTGTGCCCTTCTAGCAAATATTCCAAGTCAGGATCATTAAGAGTAAACTCTTTTCCCCAACCAATCTACAATTTAGGGAAAAAAATGCAGTATATTTTAATTTTAACAATTGTATGTGGTCTTTCTTAGAAATATTTTTGATTATTTAATTGTTTAAACACCATTTTTAAATAACCAGCTCGCGTTGTTATGGAAGTGTTCTCATGTCTTTACACAAATGAAAGACACTCAGTCACATCGTTCGGCTATCAATCGCTTCGTCATTGAATGTGCGAAGGAAATCATGCTATTATAGTTGTTCAGCGGGCGGTGTCTGTATAGCAGCTTGTTTCGGTTTAATCAAACTTTTAATGGCGAAGCAGAAATAGCTGGAAACTCCGATAGACTGGTGTGGTCGATCAACCCCACCAATGGTTTCTTAATCGAATCTGAGAAGCCGGTACGTTTCCTGCATCAGGGTTTCTGCAACTTTGCTCACCTGATTTACGTGACGTCTTCATATTCCTTTCTCATCTGTATTAATTTTATGAGGTCAGTGGTCTCAAACAAGATTTGAAACATGAATTCGTCGGTCATACCTAACCATTAGGGATTGGCCAACGGTAAAAAGGTATACATTACGAACCTCTAAGCCTTGACAGTTTCATGTCGACCAGTTGCTTTATGCATGGTTAGTAGAATCATATTGATCACATTTATAAGAAAACAAACTTGCACTGATATTGATTTTAAAAATGCAATTGAATTCAGACTATCTATCATAAAAAAAAAATTGGCAATTATTAGTTGTTCCATACTTGGAAATTTAAACGCAAGTTCCAGTCTCAAATAAATATATAAAGGATTTAAAAACTTAATTTCAAAAGTTGGATCCATCTGACTGAGGAAGCTGCTTTCGGTCATATCTTTATCTTCGTTGTAGCGCATATACAAAATTGCACAAATAGATCTAAGCATGTACATGTAACAGTTACATGTATCATTAGGCCAATATGAATAAAATAGTATTTCTAACTTTTTTATCTTCATTCAACTATTATGCCGATGGCTGTATTGTATTCATTGTACATACACCAAAGAAAAATCAAATCAGTGGTATTCTGTGGTTTCATCAATATTCTTTGAAATCCAATTTTCGTTGATTTCTTTGTTAAGCTGATCCATGGAATTCAATGTACATTAAAATGAAACTATTATTAAATCTGGTATTGATAGGAGCTAGGAATTTACGTACCCTTCAAACTGTGATATTCATTTTATCCACGAAAATTGATACCCTTGAATAATGAGTGAAACCAACAAAACTTAATTTGTCCAAAACAGCATATCACCTCTTGTTTTTAGTTTATACCTCGTAATGGAGGATAGAACCGATGTTATATTCTCTAGCATTGGACGTATCATAACCGAAGTAGTTGTGTTGCTTGTCCCTGGGAATGTTAGCCCAATTAATAGTAATGGCTTTATGTCGATCACTACCCCTCGACTGTTCATGGACGGCCCCGGCAACGTGCATCATTTCGTGTAGAGCGCCGTCCACCTAAAATAAAGTTATATTAAATTGCTCAACATGTCAGACAAACATGCATCCTGTTATGTTGCTGGTTATAATTTTCTGACTTTAAATAGTTTTTTGAAAGCCGTTTTTTTAAAAATCACTAATATCTTATTTATTTTTAAAAAGTTTCATAATTTGTCTAAAATAATTAAATCTTAAGCAATATATATATCACTGAATCAAGAAATTCTCCGAAATGGAGATCCTGAAAATGTTACTGATCTAAAAGTATTTCTGATAAAAAGCACTGGTTAAACCACATTCAGTTTACAATACCAATGCATTTATGCATAGTTTAGGTGAAGAAAAAAAAATAATAAAAAAAGGTGAATTGGAGTTGCTGTAATTGTTTCTACAAATACCTCTCTTTGTTATTTGACCAACGTGCTTTCAACTGAGTACAGTAGCAAGATATACTTACCCTCGTACAGCCAATTTCTCCAAGAAACAGCTCATGAACCTGTGTTTTCCGAAACCCAAAATGTGTCGCGCACCTGTGGAAAAGGAAACAACAGCAACGATAACAAACAGCATCAACAATAACATAGATTTACAACAAACATATTTTTTTTTCTTATTTAAAAAAACAAATGGAAAAATGAGGAACTAACTAAACATATGCAACTTTTGATAACCCCTGTCTTTAACGTTTATAATCGTTTAACTTTGTAACAATGTTATAAAACACATCATTTATCCGCCTTGTGTGTATATTTACTTTTCACATATGTTGGCATGTAAATATTGTAGAAAGCCGCTGCAGTCATTGCACCAAACGACGGATAATATACATAACAATTAAAATTACGAGTTTTATTATGACGTTACATAGTTAAGTCCTCTGAAATGGAAAGTATTTAATCATTCATTTTTTGTAAGAGATAACTGCAGCGGTGTGCACGTAGATTTATAACGATCTAGCTAACGCGCGATACTCAATTTGTCGTCAAACAACGCTGCAGTAAGGGCACTATATCTTTCCAAAAAAACAATTATTTAACGCTTAAACAATTGCAAAAACCTTTCCACACACTTTACATACAAAAGAAGTGTGTAAAAAATTTAAAGTTTACATAATTGTTTACACCTGGAATGTATATAGTATCCAAGAAAAAAAGACAGCCTTTACTGGTCTATAGAATTGAGAATGTCTAAGTCATTTTTTCTTTAATAAAACATTATACATATGTAAGTCAAAACCGTTGTTGTACCTTTATGTGATAAACTTACAAGAGCTTGCGACTTCCAATTATTTCTACATAATTAGGTTGATTTGTATATGGAACCCATTGAACGCAGCCTGCCCTGTTAAAAAGATTGACCGCCGCCGCCATAACATTATTGATCTTGTTTTCTGAAGAAAATTCATTTATAATAAAAAATGAAGAAAAGCGACGAAGTCAAACAATAAAACAGCCAACCCAAGAAAAAAAACCCACATAAACAAACTAAACGAACAAGGACATTTATCAAGACAAAAAAGGAAAAACAATAAAGTTGAATTTTTCTAAGGGACAAAACATATTTGGCAAAAATATTCTTCAATCTTCAGAGCCAAAAAGCCTGATTAAACAATACTAACGTTTACTCAGTATATATCGTATTTTTTTCTGATCAAAATGCTTAAATGTACTTTTTTGAGAAAAACAAGTTCAATGCAAAACAATACGTCATTGTTTATTAATAGCTGAGGTAAATGAATACAAAAAATAATTTAAAAATAGAATTGTGATATAATTGTTCCTTAAACATACTGTTAATATAAGTTCCATCATTAATTTTAAATGGGATAATTCTGTTTGGCCACAAGTCATCGGCAAAAAAGGTTCTTTTTCCTCGATTGGGTTTTCTATGAGCATTCTGTAAACAAAAATGTCAGGTTTGTGAATCTAATAATATTTTGAGTAGTATGCACATTATATTGAGACATTGACAAATATAACTTTGGTTGACTGGGCTACCTTAACTCGGTCAGAACAAGAGGTGGTTGCAGGATGAATGGTTTGGAATTATCACTGACAAGTTATAACACGGCAAACATTATCAGATTTGTACAACATAAACAAAAATGAACACTCATTCAAATTTAGTTTAATGCGCTATCATTGTATCATATTGTTGAATACTTGTAGTTGCTTGCGTTCTTTTGGCTAAGTAAGTATGATAGTCAGGATATGTTTCAATTTGAATAATGCTTAAATAATAGGTTAAGTAAACTTACAGGCTTATCATTCCAAGGTAGATGGTGTTCATAATTTTCAGCTCTCATAATTTTTTTTGCCTGATTATTGATATTCTTAGGCTATTTGGAGAGGAAAATCAACATTGATAAAATAAAAGAAATACGATTAAAACGGTTTCCATGGTAATTAATCAGCCAATCAATAAGCATGTTATCGATAGAATGCATTGTTAAAATATATGATAAAAAAAATGTGTATTACATATACATGGAATATGTGTTTTTTAGCATCAGTATCTTATGTATTTTTATTTAATCAAAACGATTTGTATCAAAGTTCTGCTTTTGACTTGTATATGATATAATGAAAATCTATTATGGGTGTTGTTGTCAAAAGTAAATCAATTATTAAAACAGAAAGATAGATAGATAGATAGAAAGATAGATAGATAGATAGATAGATAGATAGATAGATAGATAGATAGATAGATAAAGGAAAGATAGATAAATAGATAGATAGATAGATAGATAGATAGATATATAGATAGATAGATAGATAGATAGATACAATTTAAAATGATTTAGAAAAATGCCTTTGTTTGCCGAAACACAACTATCATATCTGAATATTCATCTTCAGTTGAATTCTCGTCAAGAAAAGCTAACAAAAAGAGGCTCATTCGTCACACTGCTCACCATAACAACATTTTCTAAATTTCTTTAAATTTTGAATGTACATCTATTCTAAACTATTGTAAAATTCACAAAAAAACAACAACAAATCGTCTAAATTTAAAAAAAACAAAACGTTACATCAATATACAAACAAGACGCCCATGGGGCCACATCGCTCACCTGAGCAACAATGGGCGTTCAAAAGATATTGTGCCATACGGTCCATCGGTAGAATAACAAAAAATAAATATCGTAAAGTATTCGAATTTTACACCTATTTTTGACATTGTACCTTCATGAAATACTATTTTTTACCAGAATAAGAAAATCCTACGCAAGATATAAAACTAAACATTTAGTAGGGGTACACTGTTAAGTTGTTAACTTCCAATTCCCTATATTTTCGTTCTGCCCCCCCCCCCCCCCGCACTATGTAAAGCGATCAAAATATATGAGAGCTTATAGGTACATTTTTTTCATCAACTACTTACTAGTTATTGTATTAAAAAAAAAATATAATAGTTGTTTTTTACTTCAAAAATCCTACATGTATAGATGTGAAGAAAAAAATTGTACCTCAATGTGCTCAATTCCTTAAATTAAAAACATTCAACAATTTTATTTGTGTGTCAGAACTATAGAAACTGTTTTAAAGATGTCGTTTTTATTTACTCGTGTCTGAAAAACTATCAAAAGTGATGTAGATTTCACATTATTCGTTGTATAAAGAGGGGCCTCAGAGAGTAGGTATATATAGAATGTCATTCTTTTATTTTGTTTGTACAAGTGTTTAACATACTCTAATTCATATAGAATTTCTAATGTTCAACCAAAATTTCAGCGTCAATCGTAGAATAATAAGCAAGATACAGAGCTCACAGTTAGTCTAGGTTTGAGTCATATTTTGTTCACATGAGTTTATTACATTCAGCTTAAGATTTTTAACTTGGTATTTCCTATTCAGCATTTAAAATGGAAAAAAAGAATGGCCTAAAATTTTCAGTTCTTTTATTCACTCAAGACCAGTTCACTGGTATTTGAGGTTCAAAATCAGTTTATACAAATGTACACAAACACAGTCAAGGATCACATGTACAGTAGGAGTAATAATGACGAAAAAAGGTTAAGTTTACAATACAATAAGTTGTTAAAGTTGGTTTCTGGAAGAACAAACTTTGAAAATTTTCTTAATAAATATTGACAAATTTTTTACTTTTTTAATGATCTGTGTACAAACATAGAATTGTGAGCAAATCTCTGTATCTTGCTTATAATTCAAAGCTTGACACTCAAATATGGATAGTAAATAGAAGTTGTAAACAATTAAACACAAGAAACATGCACTATAAAAAATAAAGAACAGAATTTTTTTTTCAAAATAAATCATAGATATACATGTATATACCTACATATTTCCGTCAGCGATATCAAACTGACTATTTAAACTCAATAAACCCTAGAAAGTGCCGAGCATCTCAACAAAACCTATTGCATTAATCTACCATTACGCAAAAGTTAATGTCGAATTACCTATAGAATGAATTGTATTCAGTACTTTTTTGATACATCAGATTTTGCTTAATTTGCGCAGGTAAACAGTTAACTTTTTGATTTACCGAAGTCTCTGATTGATTTGATACGTAAAAATCACGAAATACAGACGGTAGGTCCCAGGTTACAAAGCATAGATAATGAAAACGAAACGATAATCAGAACAAGCTAACACCAACGTCATGTGTAAAAAACAGTCAACGCATTGAACTATTTAGCCTCAATTTACTTCAAAAAATCGGCACCAATACATTTTGCATGTTTCAAAAATTTCCCTTCATACGCGAACTGTTGCACAACAAGCAAATTCATCATAGTCAGATCGACCCTTTTTCGTATAATGTCATGGCTGCTTTAAACAAAGAACCTCGTTTTAGAAGTATGGAATACGAGTCTTGGTAAAATGGGTATGAAAACCCGGGCCGTGGCAAAATAAAAGCCGGGGCAGATCGGCAATTGTCAATTCCAGATACGCATTATTTTGCAGCAATATTTACAGCGAATACAAATATACTGGTCCATCAAATATCCTGAAATTTTAATTAAATTGGCAGATTAATAACTGCCAGTCTTTTGTTTTGCCCAGGCCAAGTCTTGCCTACCCATTTTACCGTATGCCGAAACTGAAGCTATTAAACTGATTGAAACACGCCTTTCCTTTATTATTATTTTCGTAATAACTCAGATTTGAAACAGAATTAGCACTTAATTTTTGCAATTTATATTCCTCTTCCCATAAGGATAATTTATGCTAAACTACGTTGAATTGGACTCAGTAGTTCTTGAGAAAAAAGATTTTTTAAAATGCACCCCCTTTTTTCTACAGTTTCAAGGTTTTCTCCGCTTTGAATAGAGATTGGACTTTTATTTCTGCAATTCATATTCGCCCTCCCATGAGGATGCTTTGTGCCAAATTTGGTTGAAATTGGATAAGCGGTTTTAGAGAAGAAGTTCAAAATGCAAAAAGTTTACAGACGGACAGACGGACGGACGGACGGACGACGGACAAAATGTGATCAGAATAGCTCACTTGAGCTTTCAGCTAAAGACTCTATTTTATAAAATCTAAACTACATTGTTATTCTAGGTCATAGAATATCCATGAAAACGCAATTGGTAAATTTACTTTTTGGGATCATAAAAAAATTTGAACAAAGATCACTGTGACCTTGATAGAAAATATAATGTTATGATAAAAATCATGCGGATTGTATTTCCTGTGATAAAGATTTATAAACATCTAATTTGTTTGTCAAACTTTGAACACATTATGGAGTACCAGTTTTTGCTCGGGCTCACGGCTCTAACAATAAAGCTTCTAAACTATAACGCTGTTTGAATTGTAATATTTTACTTTTTAGAAAACTATATATCTTTTCACAAAAGAAATGATTAAATCTATGAACCCATCTCTGGGGCAAGTACATTGTTATAATCAAATGGTCACTGTTTAAACTAATTACACAATTCACAAGATATATAGGTGCTGCTGTTCATATTTCCATTTTAGACACCAACCTCGAGTTCAATCTTTTTTATCACTTTGCAACACTGATAAAGCTACTATGAATTTGTTTACTTCTCTAGAACAGCCATGTCAAATTAGGCCAAACTTGATACAAAGTATTTTGATAAAAAAGGGGTTTCAAAATTGATAAATCTAAGGAAAATGTCCTATCTGAAAGAAACTACACAACCCTGTTCTAGAGAAGTAAGCAAAGTAAAACGTGTACAGACAGACAGTCAGACTCACAGAAGAACAGACTGACGACAACTCATTGGTGTTCAGAAAGGCTCAACTGAACCTTGGGTTGAGTTTTGTTTGCAAGTAATATTAATATATTTTTTTGGAGTGGGATGTCGTAAAAATGACTTGTTTTTGACGTCATCGATTGTTTTAATTAGTGTTAAAAGTAAAAAAAAGCACACGAAAATTAGAAACAACTTGCTCTGGTTAATTACCTTATCAAGTTCAGTTGGTTCCAACATGTTTTTCATTACGTTACCATTCTCAACTGCTTCATGACGGAAAAATTTGTGAGACACATTCTGACCTGTGACAAGATTTAATAATATGCAAATAACAAATTTATCAAAAACACTAATTGTACGTATTTTAAAATTCTTAATAAAGGTTTCAGAAAAAAGTTTTATCCTTAAGATGTCTTGCCTTGTACAATAAGGTACTTTTTAATCGACAATCGTTTGAGTGACAGGGGACTTTTTTTTAAATACAATTCACTATAGCAATGGCATGGGTGTCTTCGGAACTGTTTGACAAGAATTTCTTCACTTTCCAATTAGAATGAATACGTCTATCTCACTCCTTATAAGGCAATCACCAGTTTTTAAGGAAAATTAATAGACAGAACGTGTAGAATTTTCTACAAGCTGTTTTATCTCTAAAAGTTCGTTGATTGCCCATTTCTCATGATTTTTCAGTATTTAAGATCCCCCAGCTTATTTCCTGCAAAATATTGACATTCCGTATTGTGTGCAGATTGCAACATCACATGTCAGGAACGAACCAATGTAGAATACTTTACAAACATACATGTTTTTTCTAATAATATTAAACTGACGAGAAGTTCCATTTCTAATAACAATAATGAATCTGGCTTGGAAACTATACTTTTTTGCATTTATTAACCTGACACTTGCATTAAATACTAAACAAAGCCAGTCTGAATATATAATTGTTAAACGTATATTTATTACATGATTTGCTCAATATTCTGTAAATATTACTCATACATTTAAATTGTTGATATTCCACTGTGTGTTCTTAAATAATGTGATTGACAAGAATAAAAAAGTAAGAAACTAATTCAGTTGAAAAGAATAAAGTTATTAATGTAAATCATTAAATGATTTTAATTTTTTTTTTTCACACATTGAAAAAAATACATGCTTAAAAATAAAATGCTTGTTTACTGATCCTCAATGAACTTTTATCATGCCTAAAAATGTTGACTTTTTGTAGTAGATTTGCTGTGTGATTCACAATTATGATGATGACAAATGTGAAACAAATATGTTGTAAATAATACTATACATGTATCTCTCATTCTTCTCTTTCAAAGCATTGTTAAATGTAAACGTATCATGATATACAAATTTGCTTTTAAAAACTAAAAACAATTTAACGATAACATACAAACAGCCAAAATGTTTCTCTCCTGGATAAAATGTACGTTTTTATGCTTTGTCTTATATGAAGTTATTGGTTTACGAAATGTATTTTGTTTATGATTTTATTTATCTTTTGTGTTCCTAATCTTTTCTGTTTTTATAAATATCTTAGGACTGATTTTTCCATCGGGCGTAGAAAAAGAAAGATGTGACAAACTCTGTCAGTTAGTGATATGCGAGACAATGCTAACAAAGTTATACAGAGGGCATTTGTTCTGCACTGCAGTGTGGAAATTGGTGTTTTAGGCTTTTAATAATTCGGCATCTAACGCTAAAAACATAACATGTAAAACCGGCTACTTTGACACAACGTACGACACACGGGATTATCTGAGTATCTGTCTCTACATTTGACGCTTTAAAAGCAAACACGTTAAACTAACCTATCATCATTTGCAATGGAAAAAAGGCTCATGAGTCAATTTGCTAAATATTGAATCAACATATCGTATACATGTTATATGATTATTATGCACAATACATTTTTGTCAACCTTTTTAATTGTACTGTTTTTTTAACATTACTAGGGACATTTTATAACTCGTATAAGAAACCAAGCTGTCTTTTTTTTTTATGAATTAATAGAACTCTTGCTACTTTGACCATATGTATTTGGCCGAGTTTTGCTGAGAAAAAGTAAGGTAAGCAATGCTTGCCCTAAGAAAGAGTACATAACTTTTTTATGCTAGACTACGTCAGTGTCGATTTACAAGGTACCCTCACAACTAAGTTTGCTAATGAATGTTCGAACCTCTTTCAAGCCAACAACATCTGCTTCGAACCCTTTGTAGAAAAAAAAAGTCACTCTCTTAGAGGCGTTTGGTTCATTTCATTTAGGTGTCCAAGTAGCGTAGTGGACAATGCACTCGCTTGTCACCGCTGCGACCCGAGTTCGATCCCTGTGATCGACAGTGGTGGTATGTGATAGGGTATGGCCCGCTTGGACACGTGGGTTCTCTGCGGGTACTCCGGCTTCTTCCTACACCAATGACCCCCTGGCGCTAACATCCGTGCCAACGAGAAATATTATTATAAGTTGTAGAACTTGCCTATCAATCGTTGTAAAATAAATAAAGTTCAGTTTCAGTTCATTTCATTTAATGATGTCACTTATTTACTTAGGCCTGTCGTTCCGTGAGGAACATAGAACATCAATAACAGTCCGCCAACGAACATGGTTCGTGGTTGTTTTGGCGGCACTGTTTCAGGTCATATCTAGTGCCTGTAGCTCTGCCTCTGCATCCCGCCTCCAGGAGTTTCTTGGACGTCCCCTTTTCCTCTTGCCCTGTGGGTTCCAGGTATGGGCTTGGCGTGTAATGCTGGATGGTGGTTTTCTCAAGGTGTGTCCTATCCAGCCCCACTTCTGACGTCCTGTTTGCATTTTCATTGCTTCATGTCCTGGTTTCCTCCACATGCCTTTATTTGAGATCCTCTCAGGTCATATAATGTTAAAGATGCGCCTGAAACAGGTGTTGTAGAAGGTTTGGATCCTCTGCAGGGATGCTTTTGTTGTCCTCCAGGTCTTTGCTCTATACAGTAAGATGGACTTAATGTTGGAGTTAAGGATCGACAGCTGAGTGGTAATGTGGATGTTCTTAGAGGACTATATGTTTTTAAGCATGGAAAATGCCGTCCATGCTTTGCCAATTCTTGACTTGATGTCAGAGTCTGTGCCACCCAGACTGTCAGCCACACTCTCAGGGTAGATAAAGGACTCGACTTCTTTGATAGACTTATCATCAACTGTAACTGGTATCTGGGCAGTGGTGTTAATCCTGTTTTTTACAAGTTGATCTTTAGTCCAATTCCTATTATCATTCCTGATGCTTTTCTGTACTTGTTTGTTTGTGTGTATTCCTCCAGAGCTTTTGCTTTTGCTGCGCTTGTCCGGCTGTTGTTCAGTGCTGCTTTCTTTTCGTTCCTCACCTTTAACTTCTTCTTCGTGTCTGCAGATACCTAATCTTTGTGCTGAGTCTTTTTTCTTCCAAGGACTTCTTCACATGTGCAACACCACATATCGCTGATATTCTCCCAATGAGTTGCGATGTTGGTATCAGTGCTTTCTAGCGGAGTTGTAATGGTTTGAATCTGTCAGACAGACTGAAGTGAAAAGCTGTCCTCACTTCCTTGGTCTTGAGGAGAAAGACATTGTACTTTTTCATCTTGTTTATTGTGTTATTGAGCTTCTTGAGGCGGATTCTAACTTCTATCATCAGTAGATGGGGTGTCTGCTCCTCTCATCGCTCTGACATATTTCAATGCTCTACCGAATTTCTTGTTTATGCAAATGTGGTCGATCTGATTCTCTGTTACGTAGTCTGGTGATCTCCATGTGGCTTTGTGAATCCGTTTGGGAGGTAAGATGCTTCCTCCTATCGCAAACTGGTTAAAAGAGCACAGGTCAGCAAATCTCTCACCATTCTCGTTCATTCAGCTTGATCCTTGAGTGCCCTTTCTTCCCTGCTTTATCGAGGAATCTCTGCAATTGCTGGTAGAAGGCATCTTTCTTTCATGATCAGCGTCATTGGTGGGGGCGTACATATATGTAGCATTGGATAATGGTCAGTTTGATTCACTGATATGGTGTGACTGAACTTTTTTCTAGAGCATGTTAAAAACATCTACGGATATGAGAGAACATATAAAATGACCCGAAAATAATAATAAAAAGCATGTATTTAGTTTGTTAACAAACGGACTACATAATAACATGATACGATTCTAAGATTTGATTGTTTGCAACTGCAAAATAGGTTACCCTACAGTTTGTCGATCTTTTACACGTGAATGCAAACGGGGCAACTTGCAGTGTATATGCATTTGTAAATTCCTATCTCGAAAATTCCTCCTCTCAGCAAAAAAGTAAAATAATATAAAATACAAAAAAGTAAAATAATATAAAATATATACTGTAGCTTGCTCAATTGAATCAAATAAAAAGAAAGGACTGTTTCAACAAAACGTTTGGTTGATTTATTTTTTTTTCTCGGTTAACCATACTATAGAAACTGTAGGGAAAATATATGGGTGACCGTTTGCTCAGAATTGGAAAGAAATTACACTGATGATTTTGAGAAACCGTTAATGATCATTAAAGAATAAAAAGGATCCTTTCAAAATTATACTATGCTTTATATATATTTTTTGTAAAATAAAAAAAAAATAGCTGAAATCTTTGTACGAATGGCATTAAAACTGCAAAGATTAAAAAAATCAGTTTGTTTCATTAACAAGTAAAATTACTTTTTAAGTCAGTTATAATTGAGGGAAAACAAAATCTTTTTTGAAAAAAAATCAATGCCTAGTTTCATTGTTTCGCACTATATCGATTTTTCTCTAAGTCATTTTCAATAATATAATTAAAAAAAAAAGTTATGTTAATAATTCTCCGTTTCATAAATACTGTTTAGTGTTTAGAACAAATCTTATTCATTATATTAAAGCTATTAATCAATCAAATTAGGACATCTCGAACGCTGAGTAAACAATATCATTAACTACACTCATATTTATCTAGGAATATCTAAAACATATAAACTTACTTTTAAAAGATGCTGATGCACATTCTAAAATAAAACACAAAGTTAGGCATGTGGAAGAAATTAAAGATAAATTCCTCATGTTGGCCCCGTACTGGTGTTTTTAAAACTTTTAAAATAATGATTATGTATGTTCATCTTACATAAATTCTTTATGCACTGGTTGCACTTTCTATCCATAGCGATGACTCATACAATCTAAATTGATACCAGCATGTTATGAATTCACATCAGGAACTTTTATAAAAGTGCATAACAAGCGCATAACTTATTTAAAGAACTTTAAGAATAAATGCAAGAACATTAAGGAACAAAATCGTGACTTGCAATTACCACAGAGTCGTCAAAGTACCCAATAATCAATTCATTTAAACCCATTAGCACCTTTATGCTGCTGTTTGTCAACTGTCGATGGAAGTTCGTCTCTACTCACAATTATTTGATGTCTTTCATAATTTATTTCATGTGCGTAATAGCAATTTTTCGAATGTAAACAAAGTTATAAAAGAGAAACGAAAATGAACTAAGAACATTATATTGCTAAGATAAAACACGGAAGAAAAAAGATCAATAAATGTTTTCAGTTTGGTCGACCTGACTTAATATTATATGAGAGAGTCTTGCCTCATAATATTTTGTGAAAAGTTCGTCAATATATATAATAGGTATATATTTATATGTAATCAATGTTAAATGGTTTAAAATAATTGAACGGTGTCAAAATGCAGAAGTGGTTTATAATCTCTACGTCTTGCTTGGGGCTGTGTTTGATTTTGGAATGTGCATCAAAACCTTGTGAAAGTAAGTATCTACCTTTATAGATATTCCTAGATTAAAATTAATGCAGTTAAAAAAGTGACTGTTGAGGTGGGGTGCATTTAATAATAGTATCCGATGATTTAGAATAGTCCAACGCTAGCATTAATAATATATATTTTTTATTATTTATTTTTTAATAGTTAATCGGTTTGACTCCTTAATACTAACTCTTTTTACCGTTTAAGCTTTTGCTGCTGAAATATTTAAACATATCTCTCTGTAACCAAGACAATCTATCTCGACACGTTCCTTTAAACTTGTTTTCCTTAATGCATTTTACTGTGTCTCCATTTAGTAACGATGCATCTCTAATTTTGCAAAATTTGATAAATTCACATATTTTTTTCTCCTTCCAAATTGAATATTTTCGGTGTGTATATCTTAACTTATAATTGATATCAAGCCCAAATATATGATTAGAAGCGTTTAGTAACTACATTCTGCACAACAGCTTTAACTATATTTTGTTTTATTAGATCAAAATATTTTAGTAGATTACCATGTTGTAGCATATAGGAACACAATAACTGTTAAAAAAGAAAACCTGCAAACGCTAAATCTGCACATTTTTTGCAGTTATCGAAACTTTTTGCTAAATGCAAACGTATAAGAAATAATTGAATTTCTAAATGAATCATGAAATATCACTTATCACAAATTAAATGGCGCAAATAGTAATGCTTCCGAGCCCTATTCCTTGATATTAAGAAAATGAAATTCCTCCTATGGTCCATTTAATATTGCTAGAATATAAATAGGCTATTCTTTATTCTCGATATGATAAGGACATGTTAAATATTCGTTAGCACGTGATGAATAGTTATAATGGGTAACACTTTTTGCAGATAACATTTTTCTGATACGCTTATTCAGTCCATTTATTTCTGGAATGGTAAGTGTAATTTGTAATTTAGGTTTTTTTTATACGTTTTCCTTAATATTTTGTCACAGGACACAATCTACCGCACATTTTCTCCCGTCAACTACAAAATGAAATAGACAACAAAATGAAAAGAATGATGGACCCAAAAGAACTTGATAAGGTAATCAACCAACACACGTAAGTCATCCCTGTAACATTTTCTTTATTTTTTTAGATACGTAATGTTTACGTCATCATTACTGTTCTCTTTCGTATCAAGTTTCCAGTTTTGCCGTATCGATACCCGACCCTCCCACTATCCCCCACCCCTCCTTCAAAAGAAAAAAAAAGTAATAAAGAAAATATCAATTATTATAAGCTAAACTTAACAAAAGGTTCTATTGAGCATATATGATTAGGACTTCTCTGTTATCCGTCCGTTCAACTGTTTGTCTGTCCATCAGGGCTATCGGTCTGTATACTACATCTCAAGAACCATCAGGCCGTATTTTAATCTTTGCATAAAAAATTCTTACGTCAATTGACAAACCTAAGAGCAAAACCCAATTTAAAAGAAAATACCGAGCACTGTTAAAAGTTTACTTCGTGGTCGCACCGACCAGAAAGTATACGGAATATTATAAAAACTACACTGTCCAAAATACTTAAAAAAATACTACAATGCTATAATTTGGGAAATTAGAAAATCAATCATCTCCGTGTAGGACCACTCTAGATTTTATTGTAAGAAACGTGGCTCTCAGACCAATACTTTGACTCCAAAATGGCTTAAAAAATAAGCAATCAAATTGGATTTTTTTTTTGATTACCAGTTCTGCTATTTGTGATAAGTTGAGACACAAAATTACAAGATCAGGCAGTTCATGCATTTTAGATCTTATGATATGATGCGCCTAAACATAGACTACTTTTTACGTACTATAAAACGAGAAAATTTGGCGCTTATGTATTTGAGCAAAAAAATAGGCGCAAATAAAGTTTGATAAACGCCAATATTTTAGTTTGTGTTTACTCAAGCGCTTGACACAACTAATTTAAGTGTAACTCGCGTACACGGGCTAAATGTATACTGTGCCATATTTTTATTTTTGTTTTACATAACTTTGTTATGCATTAAAATCTAGGAATGCATGAGGATTATGTGAGCTTTGAAATAGTTTTGAAGAGTTGTATATTTAAACAAGATACGCAAATTGTTGACTAAGCGAGCAATGTGGCCAATGTGTCTTTTCTTTGACAGCCGCTTCTTGACGAGAACTCACGAGAAAATGAATTCGCGAAAAGGACGATAGTGTTTCTGGATGGAAAGAAAATAAAGGCACTGTTTTTAAATTATTTGATCTATCTATCTATCTATCTATCTTCTATCTATCTATCTATCTATCTATCTATCTATCTATCTATCTATCTATCTATCTATCTATCTATCTATCTATTTATTTATCTTTATCTACCTGTGTTTTTATATTTTATTACTTGATTTACCTTTGTCATCAAATATTATTAACATGTTCTTAAGAAAACCCTAATGATCTCATATGTCATTTAAAATCATATTGATTACACAATAAGATGTAAAATACAAATATAGGGAAATGCAGATTACACGTAATAAACTTCATGTTTTTTTATTTCTACAATTCATTAGCAATGACATGCTTACTAATCAGTTAATAAATTTTCTGACCTTTTCTTTTTCAGTTTGTATGCAATTATTCTACTGTTTTGTTTTCTTTATAGCCTACGAATATGAATACAAAGCTGAATAAAATGATGGAGTTTGTAAATTATGAGAATCTTCTACCTAAGACGGATAATAAGCCGGTTAGTTAACACAGAAGGTAATTTATTTTTCAGCTAGGAACAGAAACATGTTATATTACAAGTAGGCAAAAGATACCTAAGCAAATTGTAACATTCAACTTGAATAGAATAATTACATGTGACTTGCATTAAACTAAAATTAGCAAAAAGTACAACATCATAGTTTATGAAGAAATGCTACGCAGAAAAAAGTGGCTTGTATCGTTTTCAAACATTGAAACAACAGAACGGAACTGATTCACGTACAAGTATTTATGCAAGGAACTATTTTCACATTAATCTAAACAAGATCTACACGCAAATGTTTGTTTTTTTTTCATTGTTTTCTTTTTTGACTGCATAAAGTACATGTAGGTTCGATCAGTTTGCAAAGAACTGCGAACGTTAACGCCCGTTTCCCGCCTACACTTTACACCCAAATATTTTCAGATTTTTTGTCAGACATTCAAAAACAAAGTTTTAAATTAATTAATTAAAATCAAATTCTATTTGATTTATACCAAAATTAAATTGTAATCAAATTATCAATTTTAAAGCAATAGTTTTACTAACGCGGGATCAGAATTTTTTTTCCCATTGAAATTGGTCTCTATGAGTGAGGAAAACATTATTAAGCGGCCGATATGTGCATCAAAAACTTTTTTTAAAAACACATTTTAACGTTGCATATTTAAGTAAATTTTAATTTTTATTCATATTTGTCATTTATACTTTGAAACGTTACGAAGCAAAATGCTTTCTGGAATGTATTTTGGTCCGTAAACATATGCCCCCCCTCTCTCTCTCTCTCCCCCCCCCCCCCCCCCCCTGAAACAACAAACCCTTTGGTACAAATATGCTAAAGACAATATAAGAAACATAAAACCCCTCAGAAGGAATTGTTGTCTCACAGGGGGGGGGGGGGGGGGGGGGGAGTAAGGAAATGTTTTGTTTAAAAAAACATGAATGAGCTATTTTAGCCCAAAATACATAGTACATGTAATATATCTTTGTATGAACAAATCATTTATATATTCTATGAAAATATACGTTATGTTTACCTTATTGTTTACCTTAAAAATAATTAGACAATTATTAAAGATGGCTTTTTAGTTAAGTTAGGCGGCTAGACAATGCTATCGTTCGAAGTCCTTTGCTACGTGTGCTCAGGTGACTTAATCTCCGGACCTTATTGGTGTATTAAATTTACAAAACATAAAAATACAGTAGGTTCAAGCATAGCTTTTACAACTTTCACCATAGCATGGCATTGAAATCTCATAGCATAGCATTGAAATCCCATACCAAAGCATACAATCTCATAGAATCGCATTCGTCATATCATACCATAGCAGAGCATACAACAATATTTTACCTTGGTTTTAAATGTTTTTATTTGAGAAAATAAATGTTCACATAATAGATATGTTGTATACTTTAGCTTCTTAATATTTTACTTCGATATGTGTGGAACTCTTCTGTGTATGGAGGAGTTTTTTTTTCAAATCTCATAGCAAAGCATACAATATCATTAAGTTCTTCATTTCAATTTCTCATAGCATAGCATACAAATCACATAGCATAGCATACAACTCTCATAACATATCATTAAATTCGCATACCATAGCAAGGCATAAAATTGTAAAAGATATGCATGAAATGACTGTAGAATAAGAACATGGATCAGAGTACCAAAGTGAAAATGGGTTTAATAGAATAAGACTTGCATATAGTTTCTGTATCTGATAAAATTTGCATGAACAAGAATTGGTCATGTTGCAAACTGCGTGCCATGTATTATCAAATGCTGTTTATATTTCAAAGCTTATAATGTGCATTTTAAATAGATTCGCCATTTAAGATTAGGCAAACTCTATGCACACTGCATTCTGTTAATTTCCTTGTAGATCAATGAAGCAACTAGAAGTCTTTTTTTTAAAGAAGAAGAATAAGACTAAATTTATAACAAGTTGTTTTTATTAGGAATAAAAAATGATATACTTCAAAGTAAAAGATTATCATCATCTTTGTCGTTTAATGATGTACTAATTTTAGTTTTTGTTGTTTTTTCTTTGTGAGGAAGGTTGCTGAGCTGTTTTTTTGTTTTGTTTTTTTGTTTTTTTTAAATATATTTTTTTTATTTTATTTTCCTGCACTATAAATGTTTTTACTTCAATCCAGGCACCAGAATCAATTTAGTTATGGCGTGTGCGGTGTAAAAATTTAACAATGCAAGTTGTGTGCAATGGGTTATCCATACAATTTAACCGAATGATGTAGAAGTGATGTAAAGCTCGACCTGGTAAGTTGCTTGCATATTGGTATAATATCACTTGGATTTTCTGACCAATATCAAAGCACCTAGATCTTTCTAGTATAAAGCCTTCACTATAAAAAAAAATACCCACAGGATAGCATTATTTTGTGTATATTTTTAACGGCGTAGGATATATACTTTTTTAAATATTTTAGTATAACGCATTTTTACAAAGGTTCATTTTATCATAACCTCATACGTAACACAATGATAACGTTCGCGTACCGTTTCGCGGGAAAAAACTTTCCCCCAAAACGTCTGATTGTTTTTACCTGTATTTTGTTTATTGTGTTTATTTTGTTAATGGTATCGAAAAAACAAAATCATAAAAAGAATAAATACACTGCATTTTACCAATATGCGCAAAAACGTGTGCAATGAAACCTAAAGTCGGCCTCCTTAATTATAAAACCCATCACACAATATAATTATAAAGAGCGCATCGTGACAATATAAAATTATTACGAGTTTAGAAGGACACGAGGTTGTTTTATAGTCTCTAATTAGTCAAAACCACAGGTAAATTATGGCATCGCCAATTCGGAGAAATATACTTCGACTTTTTTTTCAATTCATGATTTCTGTTCATCGTAAAGCACATGTATCATTTTGACATTTGAGAAATGACAAACGAGGAAGAGATGTAAATCACACACACGTTTTAAAACCATTGCGCGTGAATCTGAGGACCTATCTCTAATAAAAAAGGAGCATTGCCTATACCTGGAAACAATTGCAAATCAATACAATGAAAAATAATTCATACGTACATAGGGCAAGTTTTAGCCTGCACATTCTATACAATTTCTTACTATCAAAGGGCATCTTTAAACCTATTTTTCACTTAAAAAATTGCTATAATCCACTGTTGCAATTCTTTTAAGAGTAACTAACTACACTTATAATCGTCTTTTATATTAGCTGATACTCTGAAAATCAATTAAACTGTATAAATTTGATATGCGTACTTGAATCGTCATTTAAGTGTTGAATACATGTGTGTGTGTGTGTGTGTGTGTGTGTGTGTTTGTAAGCACCTGAATACCACTACACGAGTATGAATACACACGTTTTATCCCACTACATTTTTTCTTCCCACTACATGCACCCGTGTAGTGGGAAGTAAAATCGTTCGGAAACGTTATTTCTCATCGTACTTGATTCAAAAAATATAAAATTGTACTATGTTTGGGTTTCCGGTGTGTATGTGGATTTTTTGACACTCATCGTGGAGTCCATAAGAGTACTTTACACACTTTCCTCCATTGGATATAAATAGCGCATGCGCAATCGGAACTTCCTACTCGAAGATGGAAATAATTGTTTACAGTAAGTATCATTTTTTTCTTCGATATCTAGGGAATTATATCATTCTATTCTAATAGATAAATCTGGTAAACGACTATAACAAGGTCAGGCATTGTCTTTCCTGTTAAGTTTGTCACTGATAAGAGAACACGAGATCTAATTTTGACATCATGCGAATGCCATATTCATAATCAAAGAAGGGATCGTAACTTATTTAGAATTAAAATGTGTCTATTTTATTTCAAGATTTATTTAATTATGGAACAGATTATTACTTATATTTTAAGGGATATATCAGTACCTTCTTAGTGGCCGAATTCGGCCCCATTCCTAATCAGAAATAGTTGATATTTCCTCAATTTAGCGGTATTTTTCCCAACTGGTTAACACTGAGTCTATATTTAATTCTTTTAAATAAATAATATGTATTAAAAGCAAAATATGTGATCTTTTAACCTCAATCAGCATAGCTTTTATCATAATACCTGTTTAAAAACATTCTGTAAACATTGCCAACTTTTAATCCTAATTTCCTCTATCTTTCTAAAAATCATAATGCTGTGTTCTGTGGAATCGTTATGCTGTTTCCACATACATGTACTTGATTGATATACCTTTTCAATTGTACAATTTCATTAAAAATACGGATGAATTACGTTGCATAATTATATTAATAGAAGCATATTAGGAAACGTTACTTTAAAAAAGTGATTTAGTAGGAAATACTGATTTTTATCATTAAAATGAAAAGTTTGAGTTTTCTCATGGGGTTAAATTTCAAAATAAATGATATTTACTTAAGCTAATGGTGATTATTTCTTGATATTAGTACGATCTGAGATAAATTTGGGTACAGATAATGATCCAAAAAGATTTAGAGGGTTTCCTAAGTGATTAAGTGTACAGATTGATTTTAGAACGTTAAAATGAAAAGTACAGGTTTCCTCATTGGGGTCTAAGTTCAATAGGAAAGGATTTTTACTTAAACTATTGATGATTATTTCTTAACATTAGTGTAGTTTAGGATAAATTAGGGTACAAATATTGATTGAAAAAGATTTAGATGGTTTTCTATGTGAATAAGTATACTGAATTCGTAACGTTTAAATTAAAATAATGGGTTTCTTCATGGGAGTCTAAGTTCAAAAAAAAGGATTTTTACTTCAACTAATGGTGATTATTTCTTAGTATTAGTGTAATTTAAGATAAATTAGGGTACAGATATTGATTTAAAAAATTTAGGGGGGGGGGGGGGGTTCCTAAATAAATACTATTATTAATACTGATAATCATTTTAGAACGTTAAAATGAAAATTAAGGGTTTCCTTATGGAAGTCTAAGTTCAATAGGAAAGGATTTTTACTTAAACTAATGATGATTAATTCATAGTATTTGTGTAATTTAGGATAAATTAGGGTACAAATATTGATTGAAAAAGATTTAGGGGGTGTCCTAAGTGATCAAGTATACTGATTTTATAACGTTAAAATGAAATGTATGGGTTTCCTCATGGGAGTCTAAATTTAACAGAAAAGGATTTAACTTACACTAATGGTGATTATTTCTTAGTATTAATGTAATTTAGGATAAATTAGGGTACAAATATTGATTGAAAAAGATTTAAGGGGTTTCCTTAGTGATTTAGTATACTGATTTAAGAGCGTTAAAATGAAAAATATAAGTTTCCTCATGGGGGTCTAAGTTCAATAGGAAAGGAATTTTACTTAAACTATTGATGATTATTTCTTAACATTAGTGTAGTTTAGGATAAATTAGGGTACAAATATTGATTGAAAAAGATTTAGATGGTTTCCTAGATGAATAACAATACTGAATTCATAACGTTTAGATTAAAATTATGGGTTTCTTCATGGGAGTCTAAGTTCAAAAGGAAAGGATTTTTACTTGAACTAATGGTGATTATTTCTTAGTATTAGTGTAATTTAGGATAAATTAGGGTACAGATATTGATTGAAAAAGATTTAAGGGGTTTCCTAAGTGATTTAGTATACCAATTTAAGAGCGTTAAAATGAAAAATATAAGTTTCCTCATGGGGGCCTAAGTTCAATAGGAGAGGATTTTTACTTAAACTAATGATGATTAATTCATAGTATTAGTGTAATTTAGGATATATAAGGGTACAAATATTGATTGAAAAAGATTTAGGGGGTGTCCTAAGTGATCAAGTATACTGATTTTATAACGTTAAAATGAAAATTATGGGTTTCCTCATGGGAGTCTAAATAAAACAGAAAAGGATTTAACTTACACTAATGGTGATTATTTCTTAGTATTAGTGTAATTTAGAATAAATTAAGGGACAAATATTGATTGAAAAAGATTTAAGGGGTTTCCTAAGTGATTTAGTATACTAATTTAAGAGCGTTAAAATGAAAAGTATGAGTTTCCTCATGGGGGTCTAAGTTCAATAGGATATGATTTTTACTTAAACTAATGATGATTAATTCATAGTATTTGTGTAATTTAGGATAAATTAGGGTACAAATATTGATTTGAAAGATTTAGAGGGTGTCCTAAGTGATCAAGTATACTGATTTTATAACGTTAAAATGAAATGTATGGGTTTCCTCATGGGAGTCTAAATTTAACAGAAAAGGATTTAACTTACACTAATGGTGATTATTTCTTAGTATTAGTGTAATTTAGGATAAATTAGGGTACAGATATTGATTGAAAAAGATTTAAGGGGTTTCCTAAGTGATTTAGTATACCAATTTAAGAGCGTTAAAATGAAAAATATAAGTTTCCTCATGGGGGCCTAAGTTCAATAGGAGAGGATTTTTACTTAAACTAATGATGATTATTTCTTAACATTAGTATAGTTTAGGATAAATTAGGGTACAAATATTGATTGAAAAAGATTTAGACGGTTTCCTAAGTGAATAAGTATACTGAATTCATAACGTTTAAATTAAAATTATGGGTTTCTTCATGGGAGTCTAAGTTCAATAAAAAAGTATTTTTACTTCAACTAATGGTGATTATTTCTTAGTATTAGTGTAATTTAAGATAAATTAGGATACAAATATTGATTTAAAAAATTTAGGGGGGGTTTCCTAAATAAATACTATACTGATTTTAGAACGTTAAAATGAAAATTAAGGGTTTCCTTATGGAAGTCTAAGTTCAATAGGAAAGGATTTTTACTTAAACTAATGATGATTAATTCATAGTATTAGTGTAATTTAAGATAAATTAGGGCACAAACATTGATTGAAAAAGATTTAGATGGTTTCCTAAGTGATCAAGTATACTGATTTTATAACGTTAAAATGAAAATTATGGGTTTCCTCATGGGAGTCTAAATAAAACAGAAAAGGATTTAACTTACACTAATGGTGATTATTTCTTAGTATTAGTGTAATTTAGAATAAATTAAGGGACAAATATTGATTGAAAAAGATTTAAGGGGTTTCCTAAGTGATTTAGTATACTGATTTAAGAGCGTTAAAATGAAAAGTATGAGTTTCCTCATGGGGGTCTAAGTTCAATAGGATAGGATTTTTACTTAAACTAATGATGAATAATTCATAGTATTTAACATTAGTGTAGTTTAGGATAAATTAGGATACAAATATTGATTGAAAAAGATTTAGATGGTTTCCTAGATGAATAACTATACTGAATTCATAACGTTTAAATTAAAATTATGGGTTTCCTCATGGGAGTCTAAGTTTAATAGGAAAGGATTTTTACTTATACTAATGATGAATATTTCTTACCATTAGTGTACCCTAATTTAGGATAAATTAGAGTACAAATATTGACTGAAAAAAAATTTAAGGGGTTTCCTAAGTGAAAACATACTGATTTTAGAACGTTAAAATAAAAAGTATATGGTTTTCCTCAATGGGGTCTAAGTTCAATAGGAAAGAACTTTTACTTAAACTAATGGTGATTATTTCTAAGTGTTAATGTAGTTTTGGATAAATTAGGGTACAAATATTGATTGAAAAAGAATTAAGGGTTTCCTTAGTGATTAAGTATACTGATTTTATAACATTAAAATGAAAAGTATGAGTTTCCTCATGGGAGTCCAAGTTCAACAGGAATGGATTTTGACTTAAACCAATGGTTATTTTTTCTTAGTGTTTATGTAATAAAGTATAAATTAGGGATAAAAAATATTGACTGAAAAATATTTAGGGGGTTTCCGAAGTGAATAAGTATACTTATTTTAGAACATTGAATGAAAATTATGGGTTTCCTCATGGGAGTCTAAATTTAACAGGAAAGGATTTTACCTAAACTAGTGATGATAATTTTTTAGTATTAGTGTAATTAAAGATAAATTAGGGTACAAATATTGATTGAAAAAGATTTTAGGGGTTTCCTATGTGATTAAGTATACTGAGTTTAGAATGTTAAAATGAAAAGTGTGGGTTTCTTCATGGGGGTCTAAGTTCAACAGGAAAGGATTTTTACTTACACTAATGGTTATTTTTTCTTAGTATTAGTGTAATTTAGGATTAATTAGGGTCCAAATATTGATTGAGAATGATTTAAGGGGTTTCATAAGTGATTTAGTTTACTGATTTTATAACGTTAAAATGAAAAGAATGATTTTCCTCATGGGTGTGTAAGTTCAATAGGAAAGGATTTTTACTTAAACTAATGGTAATTATTGCATAGCATTTGTGTAATTTAGGATAAATAAGGGTACAAATATTGACTTAAATAAATTTAGGGAGTTTCCTTAGTGATCAAGTATACTGAATTTGTAGCGTTAAAATTAAAAGTATAAATTTACTCATGGGGTTCTAAGTTCAACAGGAAAGGATTTTTACTTAAACTAATGGTGAATATTTCTTAGTGTTAATGTAATTTAAGACAAATCAGGGTAAAAGTAAAGATCCAAGAATATTTATGAGGTTTTTAGAGTGAATAAGTAAACTGAATTTTTAACGTTGAAATGAAAAGCATGGGTGTCCTCATGGAGGTCTATTCAGTTCAATAGAAAAGGATTTTTATTTAAACTATAATGGTGATATAGGTTTTTTTTTTTAATAATCAATTACATGTACATAATGTATACTTATTTTTTCAAGTTAAAAGCAAAAGATATTGGTTTCCTCATGGGGGTCCAATACTTTACAAAAGGATTATTTTATATACTCACGGTGATTATTTCGTTGCATTAATGAACTCAACATGTAACCAATATTATTCTTCTTTTTTACATTTTCTTTTAGAGACTCAAAACCAAAAATTTTGTTTGCAAATAGTTGCTGATGTGCCTTATGATGTAGATGTTGGATATTGTGCTTTTCCAGGTAATGAACAATTTTTTTCTTACTGTAAACAAACACATGCTTAAGGGAAAAAAAGAAAGAGGGATATAGAAGAGAAAGAAGCTTTATTTGTACTTAAGTGTCTATGAGTAATACTTTTACGTTTGATCTGAGTGAGCTGAATTAAATTCTTTATATAATTATATATTACTGTATACAATATATATGATTATTAAGAAATTAAGAATGAACAATTAATTGTGAATGATACTATGCATATCTGAAATTTTTCTACATTTTCTTTTAAGAGAAATGGCCCAAAATGGAAAGCATCTGCAGACAATGACTGATATGTTTTTTAATGCAGATGTTTAAAATGATGCTTTTGAAGGTATCAGTATAATTTTTGTTACTTATTGTAAACAACTAACTATTACAAATAATAACAGAAAAAGAGAAATGCTATGTGTGTGTGTGCGTGTGAGAGAGAGAAAGAGAGTGAGAGAGAGAGAGAGAGAGAGAATTAGATTAAAGGGGAGAAATAGTGAGATGGCTTAATACAACTAATTTGTATAAATGAAGTAATTTTTCTATTTAGATATTTTACCTGAATGTCACTACATGCGTGTAAATAACTAAATGTGATGTCAATTTGAAAGAGAGAGAGAGAAGTCGATAGACACTAAGTTTGATTTAAAGGAATTAGATTGGAAGGGAGAGAGGAAGAGAGAGAGAGAGGAATAATTGAAAAAAATAGCATTTTTGCTATTTGGATATAATACATGAATGTCACTACATATGTGTAAATAACTAAATGTAATGTCTATTTGAAAAAAAGTCAGAAAACTTGATAGAAAATAAGAAACAAAGGAATTAGATTGGAAGGGGGAGAGGAAGTGAGAGGACTTATTAAAACTTTTTGTTTTAAGTGAAGCAATTTTTTTCTATGGAGATACTTTATCTGAATGTCACTACAAGTGTGTAAATAACTAAATGTTATGTCAATTTGAAAAAGAGAGAAAGAGAGAGAGAGAGAGAGAGAGAGAGAGAGAGAGAGAGAGAGAGAGAGAGAGAGAGAGAAAGAGAAGTTGATAGGAAATAAAAGTTGAAGAAATTAGAGTACAGGAATTAAGATAGGAAGTGAGATGACAAATTTCAACTTTTTGTATAAATAAAGGGATTTTTGTTCTATTGAGATACTTTACCTAAATGTCACTTCATGTGTGTAAATAACTAAATGTGATGGCAATTAGAGAGAGAGAGAGAGAGAAAGAGAGAGAGAGAAAAGTTGATAGAAACTAAGCTTGATTTAAAGGAATTAGATCGGAAGGGAAAGAGGAAGGGAGAAGAATTATCAACATTTTGTTAAAATAAAGAATTTTTTTTTCAATTTAGATATTTTACCTAAATGTCACTACATGTGTGTAAATAAGTAAATGTGAAGTGTATTTAAAAAAGTCAGAGAAATAGATATAAATTTAGAGATAGAAGAATTAGATCAGACGAGAGAGAGAAAATGAGAGGACTTATTACAACTTTTTGTTTAAGTGAAGCACTTTTTTTCTATGGAGACACTTTACATGAATGTCACTACATGTGTGTTAATAACTAAATGGAATGGCAATTTGAGAGAGAGAGAGAGAGAGAGAGAGAGAGAGAGAGAGAGAGAGAGAGAGAGAGAGCGCAAGAAATCAGTTCGGTAGAGAGAGAGAGAGATAGATAGAGGATGTATTAAAACTTTTTATTCAAATGAAGCAATTTTTTTCATTTGACATTTTTAGCCTGAATGTCACTACATGAGTGTAAATTACTAAATGTGATGTTAATATGAGAGAGAGAGAGAGAGAGAGAGAGAGAGAGAGAGAGAGAGAGAGAGAGAGAGAGAGAGAGAAGAGAGAGAGAGAGAAATGTCAATAAGAATTAGAAGATGAAAAAGTCAGAATCTAGGGGAGAAAGGGAGTGAGAGGACTTAATGCAACTGTTTGGATAAATGAAGTAATTTTTCTATTTAAATACTTTACATAAATGTCACTACACGCGTGTAAATAACTTAATGTGATGTCAATTTGAAAGAGAGAGAGAGAGAGAGAGAGAGAGAGAGGTTGATAGACACTAAGTTAGATTTTGAAGGAATTAGATCAAAAGGGAGAGAGGAAGGGAGAGGAATTATTAACATTTTGCTAAACTAAAGCATGTTTTTCAATTTAGATATTTGACCTGAATGTCACTACATGTGTGTAAATAACTAAATGTGATGTCTTTTTGAAAAAAGTCAGAGAAATAGATATAAATTTCGAGATGAAGGAATTAGATCGAAAGGGACAGAGGAAGTGAGAGGACTTATTACAACTTTTTCTTCAAAGGTGGTAATTTTTTGTTGTAAATTGAGATACTTTTACTGAATGTCAGTACATGTGTGTTTATAACTAAATGTAATGTCAATTGGAAAATAGAGAGAGGATTTAATAGAAAATAAGAGAGAAAGAAATCAGTTCGGTAGAGAAAGAGAAAAATAGAGGAAGTATTAAAACTTTTTGTTCAAATGAAGCAATTTTTTTTTTGAATGTTTTTGCCGGAATATCACTACATGAGTGTAAATTACTAAATGTGATGTTAATATGAGAGAGAGAGAGAGAGAGAGAGAGAGAGAGAGAGAGAGAGAGAGAAAGAGAGAGAGAGAGAGAGAGAGAGAGAGGGGAAATATAAGATAAAGAAATCAGAGTGGAGGAAAGATAGTAAGTGAGACTTAATACAACTGTTTTGTATAAATGAAGTAATTTTTCTATTTAGATACTTTACCTGAATGTCACTACACGCGTGTAAATAACTAAATGTGATGTCAATTTGAGAGAGAGAGAGAGAGAGAGAGAGAGAGAGAGAGAGAGAGAGAGAGACTAAGTTAGATTTAAAGGAATTATATCAAAAGGGAGAGAGGAAAAAAGAGGAATTATTAACATTTTGTTTAAGTAAAACATGTTTTTCAATTTAGATATTTGACCTGAATGTCACTACATGGGTGTAAATAACGAAATGTGATGTCTGTTTGAAAAAGTCAAAGAAATTGATAGAAATTAAGAGATAAAATAATTAGATTGAAAGGGAGAGAGAAAGTGAGAGGCCTTTTTACAGCTTTTTCTTCAAAGGAGGTAATTTCTTTTTTATTTATTGAGATACTTTACCTGAATTTCACTATGTGTGTGTAAATAATGAAAAGTAATGTTCATTTAAAAGAGAGAAAGAAGTTGATAGAAAATAAGTGAAAGATAAAGAATTTAAAGCGGAAGAGAGAGAGGAAGTTAGAGGACTTATTGAAACATTTTGTTTAAATCAAGGGATTTTTGTTCTATTGAGATACTTTACCTGAATGTCACTACATGTGTGTAAATAACTAAATGTGATGGCAATTAGAGAGAGAGAGAGAGAGAGAGAGAGAGAGTCAGTGGAATTGAAACAAAGTTAGAGACAAAGACATTTTGCAGAAGGTAGAGAGGGAGTGAGAGGACTTATAAAAGAAATGTGTTCAAATGAGAGAGAGAGAGAGAGAGAGAGAGAGAGAGAGAGAGAGAGATCTCATGTAGAACATAACAACAGCAGCAATATTTGAACACTTTTATAAAGGTCAATTGTACATTTCTAAAAACTTCCTTGTATAACAAAACATAACCTTTTTTTATAAAGAGTAAAACAAAGTAAACAAAATGATTTTTTTATGTTTATTGTTGTCTTATGTTTTCAGGAAAAATATCCAAGCTAAATGAGGTTTGCTGAGAAAAGTGTTTGTCTCACATGGAAAAGCCATTGTCTAAGATTATACATATTAAGGTAAATGTATAAATTAAATGTTATTTCTTAAAAAGAAATAAGCATGAGAGAGAGGGAGAGAGAGAGAGAGAGAAATAAAGAGAGATAAAGAGAGAGGGGAGAAATAAAAAAAAAGAGAAAGAGAATACAGAGAAAACTGCTTTTAGTTTTCATCAATATGAAGTTGATTCATCATTGATACACTTTTCCTGAATGTCACTAGATGTGTGTAAAAAAGGGATAACAGCATGAAACTGAGATAAGACATTAAAAAAAAAATTGAGAGATAGGAAAAGTTAAAAGAGATAGAGAGGGAGATAGTGTGTGAATTTAAAGTGTAAAGTGAATTTTTAACTTAATGCCTCTACATGTGTTTTTCATTGATAGTTATGAGAGAGAGAGAGAGAGAGACAGAGAGAGAGAGAGGGAGACAGAGATACAAAGAGACAGAGAGAGAGAGTGAGTAGTGATACCTTTTAGTATTGCATAAAATCTGAAAAAAGTACATTTAAAAGTCTTGCTTTACAGAGATGAAACACATTCTCAGAATTTATATTTTGACAAGTATTTTTGTGTTGCAGCACCAGTGTTCAGACATAGGTTAACTTCCTAGATAGACGATTGAGGACCAATAGTGTCAACGGAAAAAAATCTACGCCATGAATATTGCTTTAATCAATACTGGTTTAGAAATGATAATGAAACTCTGGTACATTTTTTATTGATCGTGTGGTTTTCATGTATTCTCCCAAAAATGAAGATATGAGAGAATTAATACACTTTTTACGTGTACATGTACGTGTAAATTCAGTAGCATTGAAAGTTGGGTTATGCAATGTACATAATTTGCTGTTTTAATGTTCCTAAACGATCATATTGCCTTGTTCATATTAATTTTTAAATGTTTTAGTAATACTCAATAAAAAGTCAGAGTCTAATGTAATGTCTTGATTACTTTCATAATCATTGATATTCATTTTTATTTAATGTATCAACATCACTACGTCAAAAAATACATGCGCGGATCCAAAAAGAATTCCAGGGGGGTCAGACGGTTATTTGAGTTTGTTGGGGGGGGGGGGGGAGAGGGTCCGAGGCATATTTTTGGTAATTTTATAATGCAATTTAAAGAAATTTTAATTTTGCAAGGGGGGGGGGGTTCAGACCCCCCCGACCTCCCTCTAGATCTTAGCATGAAATAAGCTTAGCTAATGCATGATCTTGTTTTTGTATATGCCTTGCAATATTATGTAGAAATAATCAATGTGATTGAGCATTTTGGTGTGAATAATTGCATGAATTTTTATATCATAATCTGTAATTTCACCATTAAAACTAGTGCTCTACTCAGAAGTTGTGCCGCTATTCTGTCTTTAAATAACCATACAGCTTTGGCTGAAAATGAAAGATGATGGATGCTTGTATATGCGTGTGATATACATGTACATGTAGGTAGAAGGGGCCTGTGATAGTTTTTCTCTTTCAATAACTAAACTGCCACGGTCCATTAGTTGTTCTAATAACAACATTTGGTTTTAGCTATTCAAAAATCAAAAAAAATAATTGAAAAACAAATAATTGGGTTTATCCAAAGATTTATAGGTTTGTTACATGATCTTTGAAATATCTCGCACTTTGAAAAAAATTCAAAGTGTGTTACTAGTAATTTTGGAACCAGTTAAACGCGCTTTTTTTTTTCAAAGTGCGTTGATATCGTCGATATTATAAAAAAAAACTGTTCAGGATTTGGTCCAAATAATTGATACTTTTATTGACATACAATAACTGATTGTTTTAACCTTGGTTTGATATTGTTTAGCTCAATGGGATATTTTTAAAAAAAAAGAATCCAATGCATTCTCAGCTTACTTTATAAACAGTTTCTCGATTCGAATTTTTTTCTCATAAGCTTACGTAGTTTGACAATTTACACAAGAACAAATCAGGAGTTTTAAATTATCCAAATATGACATAAACTGCATCGCGTAGAAATTGCCTTTTTCCTTTTTTGTCTATGCAGCAAAATTAATGTACTTCTTATCTGATACATTGGGCTATGTCAGAAACGTTTACTTCAAGTTGCTGAATATCATACGTTTTGGATAGAAAGATAAGGGGTAGGCAACCTTCTTCCTGAAATCAATTACTAGTAAATGATGCACTGGTAATTGACCTGTATGATTGGTTAACCCACACCCACCCCGTTCTCAAAGACGGTTAATGAGATTTACTAGTGTTAACAATTCATCATACAATCAGCAAATTAGAAATTCAATTCCAGATTTTTCTATTTAAACATATTTTTTTTAAAGTGCGTTAAGTGTTTCGATAACAAAAAATGTTGAAGTTCCATCATAACGCACTTTGAATTTTTTTTTTCAAACTGCGTTAGCTTAGTCCTAAGTTTAACGCGTTTTATTTTTTTTAAGTGTGTACTTTTCTCAAAGTTTGTTGCCACATACGTTATTTAAAATCCACTATAAATCACAAAACTTGTGTGCTATAATTCTTTAGAAACTGTACAAAGAATGTATGGTGTATCAAATCATTTGATAATGAGAAGATGGGATAAATAAGTAAAATTAATGTAAGTAGTCAGTTTCATGTGTGTATTTCAAACCTGACAATGTAGTGAGAATCATGTGTGTCTAACTGGTGGGTCACGTGGTCTGATGTAGTGAAGTTCAGGGGAAAACCCAAATTTTTAATATAATGAATTTACGAATTATCAGCCCCCTAGGCTATTAAGAGTAGAAAGTCTTTTATAAATTTGCTCAAATTTTTTCTTCACGACCCTTAGAAAATAGTGTAGTGACTTTCTGGTGAAAAGTCATGTGTAGTGAGTTTCATGTCTTTACGAGTATGGGTGGGTGTGTGTGTGTGTGTGTGTGTGTGTGTGTGTGTGCATGCATATTGTTTTATTCTGTGTTATATGCCTTGTTGTCCCATTTATTTCCTTTCTTATGTTTGTTGATTTTTTTTCTTTTCTTTTAACGGACGTGTACTTTTAAATCTTATTTTCTCATTTTTATTCGTTGTGCAGTAAACACTTTCCCATAAAAAATCCAGGTAATTATATAAGCCGGTAACAATACATTATTGATGACTCAATTTAAAAAAAAACTGTATTAGTTAATTTGATATCTATCATACTATCATAAACCTTCATTGACTCTCTCTCTCTCTCTCTCTCTCTCTCTCTCTCTCTCTCTCTCTCTCTCCATTCGTCTGCAATTTTTTTTTCAGTTGTAAACTAAACAGTAATCATTGTTGGCACGGAATCAATGAACAGAGGGGCACCCCTATTACCAACTAAGCTATTTTTCATTTTCTAGGAAAAAACGGAAACTTGCGTGGTGTCTTCAGCGCCTGCACTAACTGCGTGGTGGAATAAATGGACCGATAATGGACATAAACTGTGTACATTCTTTTCTATCATCGCATTGTGTGTAACCGCTTCCGTTTGAATTCTTTGAAAGTCACAGAGATATTATTGAGTTATAGTGATATGGGTATTTTGAAGAATTTTTTTTTTGTATTTTGCATGATTTTGCAATTGATGTTTTTTTTTAAATAAACGTTTAAAATGCGTCATCTCATCATTTATTCAACTTTTAGTTTTACATTAATAAGATAATTAATAATGTTTCCATTTCCACGAAATAATTAAAACTCTTTGACAAAAATATGCAAGCATCAAATTACGTATTGCAATTTTAGTATTAAAGAAATACCGAGAAAATAACCCACATTTAGAACAGTCATTATCCCTTTTCCTTTAACACAAATTAAAAAAAAAAAAAAAAAACACTTGAATGGGATAAATAATTGTTTCATTTTTCTTAAAAACTTCGCTGGGGTCAAATCATTTTTTCCCTACTGTTGTAACACATTAAGAGGATCGCATACAAATGTAAATACACACATAATTAATGCCGCTGTGATATTGTCGACCGCCAGCTCTGTACAACAACCCTGCAGTAACGCTTGTCTATGCATGTCCATGCTAACTACATGTTTTTGTGATACACGCATATAAATTTAGTAAGAACTGGTTTTTGTTGTCTCGATTTACACTTGTAGTTGTTGGGTTTTTTTTTGTATGTAAAGTATATTGAATCAATGAGTTACACAGTCCTAAAAATAGTACTTTCCATATCATCATGACGAGTCTGGTAACAAATGTCTGTATCAAAATAAAAGGAAGATACGCCATATCTTGAATAAAAAAGATGGAAGGGAGGGATACCAGTTATAAGAACAAAACAGTGTTTGAATTTGAAAAATAAAAACCTTTTGAAATGTAAATAAGTAAAGACGCATTTAACTAGGTCCTAACAAAAGTTTTTTTTAATTAATCATTGTCAATCGGGATCGATCGGGATACAATTTCGAAATAAACCTACCGTTGTCACATAGTCATTGACACAGACTTGCTCAGCGAATCATAATCATAGTACTCAGAGTACTCCCGTGATGTCAACACAACTGTTTTATTGGATGTACATGTGTATACAAAAATTAATGATAAGATAAAAACATACTGATCGATTTGATACGTAGTCAATCAATGCGTCTCCATTCGATACATGAACAGTCACAAAAACAGTGACCTTTTAATGAATTGATAAATTCCCTGTTATAACTATAGTGATTGAAATTTTTTTTTCATAAATTCCAAATACTGATTCGCTCACTCTTTTAAGATATTACATTCAGTTTTTATTGTATGTTATACACCTTCTTTTTTGTGGAATAGTAAGTTTGTATCTGAATATGTTGAAAGAAACAATAAAACAAAACACTAGAGATGCGCTCAAGGTCGTACCTGCTACGGACGCTGGATGACATAGCAGCTACGCTGTTGAACGGCAAACTAGCCTTGCCACCACGCAGATATTAGTAGCCTAATTGTTTATTGGTAGGCATCAAATTCACGATGGCTACCTTAAGTAACAATTTCCAACGGACATGAAAGTTATCTAATATATGTATAGTGATATTTTGTCCATCCTTTAACGAATTATGATTTTAACATTTCTGCTTCAAAATAATTATTTTTGACAATGTGATAAGCCTTTAGTTGAATATAACCAATCCACGAGAGACTTTCACAATGAACTTGATCGTGCGTGACCGGAACCAAAAGCGTAATACATTGATTCTGCTAATATATAAACAGTGCTACAGGTTGTTGATTAATACAGACTTTTGGAGTACGCAAAGGACCCGTGCCTTTCCCAAAGTGATATCGCCTAATAATGAAGGAATTATTTTTGTGCTTTCTCGCTGTTATCATCGGTAAGTAAGAAATATATTTTCTGAATATGCCATTGTAAAAAAATATACATGTATATATATCACGACATTCATTTTCAATATTAATAAATATGCCCTTTGTGTATTCTTTCTTATATATACACGAATAAATCCTTGGATTAGGTAACGACATAGAAAAAAAAATTAAATATTATTTTAAATAAAAAAAAGTATATGCCTATCTTTACAGATATACTTTAAACCACACGTTAGAATAATCGTATCTTTTTTATCCTCATTAACATTTCATACACTATTGACAGTTAATTTGTTTCACAAATCTAAAGTGGTGCTTTCTGTTGATATAATAATTTGTTTTTATCTGTCACACATGTCAACTCTGTTGAATGGTATTTATTCTATATCAATTCTATCATATAAATCAGTTTGGTATACAAGTCAACGTATAGTTTAATATTATCATATAAAATTTAAAACAATTTATTGAATTTGTTGTTATACATTTTGGGGATGGGCAAATTAAGTTTGTATAGCTTGTGCTCAATCCATTCGTAACAATTTATTACAATAAAATATGTTCAAATTAAATCATATCATGACATTTTTTTAAGAAGTAATGTAGAACTTTTTCTCTTAGTAGAACTTTTTTCCATGTATTGTTTTTTTTTATTTTCAATTCATATTGTCCCTAATATATTCATACTGTTATTTTTTTCAGTTGAAATGGTATCTGGTGAGTATGGAGTATCTTACCTTTTGATAACTGTTAATTTTTCAATTTGAAATTCGAAAGATGTATGAATGTTTGATGATTAACTTAAACTATAAACATGCACAATTTTGTACGTCATATTTCGTGGTTCTCTTATGTTTTTTGTTTGTTTATCTGGTTTTCATTTTTTCTTAAATATTTGATTTAGATATTTTCCAGACATGCACAAGGAATCATAATTCACAAACGTAAAATAATTTAACAGCCCTATTTTACTCACCATATGGCGCGATTTATTAACAGTTAAACTTGAATTTCAAGAAATATTTTGAGATACGTATGTAAAGTTTCTTCCAACAGCTAGCAAATTTAAAACTGATAATATGTAGGCCGTTCACACTGGTTTTGATATACATGTGCATCCTTTCACAAACGTCTTGGTATCAGTATTTTGTTTTTATACCCGCACTTTCTAAAGAAAGTTCGGGTATAGTGTTGTTACCCTGTTCCGTCCGTCCGTCTGCCATCCGTCCGTCCGTCTGTCACGTTTTACTTTCTCAAACTGCTCTTACATCTTAAAAACCAGCAAACTGAACTCTGGAAGTTTAATTCGGGGTGTCATGTTGTATTGTAAAAAGGTTTCAAAATTCTCTGGTAGTCCTGGGGTAAAATAATTAATAAAAAAAATGACGTTTTTCACAATAAAACCATCTTCCTCGAACTCCTCCTACATTTTCAACAGTAGACAAATCATCCCTTGGAATATGTTTAAGGGTATCCTATAGATGCGCAATATGGTTTCCGAATTTTCAATTTTGTTCTGGGGGTCATTAAATGGCTGAAAAATAACGTGGTTTTTTTTTTTACAAAAATGCTGGTTTCAAAAACGCCATTTTTTTGTAGTAGCCAAATGATCTTCTAAAATACGATTGGGGGTGTCATGTTGAAGTGTGATCAGGTTCCAGAATTTTTTTTTAAGGGAATCAGTTGGCAACAAAAAATGACGTTTTTAATGCAAAAAAAAAGTATGGTCCCCAGAACTCCTCTTAAAACTTTGAAGCTACGTCATCTCTTGGGATATAATTGGGGCTGTCCTATAGATGTGCAATAAGGTTTTAAAAATTTCAATTTCATCCCGGGAGTCAAATTGACGTTTATCACTCAAAAAACCCTGACAGATGCCAGAACTCCACTTATAATTTAATGGATAGACACATCATATCTTGGGATATGATAGGGACTGTTCTATAGATGTGCAGTAAGGTTTTAAAAATTTAAATTTCATCCATGGAGTCAAATAGTAGCAGAGAATTGACGTTCTCACTCCAAAAAAAACCCATAGATCCTCGAACTCCTCTTTTGGTTTAATGGATAGACACATCATATCTTATGATAGGGACTGTTCTATAGATGTGCATTACGGTTTTGAAAAATTAAATTTAACCCTGAGGCCCATTACCTACATACCGTTTGATGCCCTTTAAGGATCACAAAAATATATGGTTAAGGGGTGTGAATCTCAACCGTTTTTGAGTTTTCGAGATATTCGTGCACTTCCTGTTCGAGGTGGGTCACGACCCCCCCCCCCCCCTGTGGCCCATGACCTACATACAGTTTGATGCCCCTTGACACAAGGAACAAAAATATATATGGTTTAAAGGTGGGGATCTCAACTGTTTTGAAGATATTAAGGGACTTGCTGTTCGAAGGGGGTCAGGACCACCCACAGGGCCCATGACCAACATAACATTCGATGCCCCTTGATATCAGTAACAAGAATATATATGGTTTTTGGGTCATGATTATAACAGTTTCTGAGATATATTGTAATTTCCAATTCCTGGGTGGTGGGGATGACCCCAGGGGTCAGATCTAATTAACCCTTTTATATTGCCAGTAACAGTCAATATATGATGACGAAAACCCTATATTATTATCTTTGTCCGTTTTCAAGTTACCATTTACAATAGAGTGTACGACTCTTCCTACAAGGTTCAATGTTCGACCCTTTTGACGCCCCTCCCCCCCCCCCCCGAAAAGTGGTCGTCTAACCCAAAGTGAGAAAAATAAAACCAGGGTGCACAACTAGATATGCAGGCCTTTTGTATCCTAGAATTTTGTGCAATTCTGTTCAGCCATATCTGAGAAACAAGTTCAGAGCGGGAAATAAGAAATAGAAGAAGATGAAGAACATGTAATAAGAACCATACAAAAACAATAAGTCTCCCAATTTCATTCGGGAGACTTAACAATAAAGATTAAATAGAGATATGATCATCAAACAATTTCTGATTCTAAGGGGGTAAGGATGACCAGTTGGGTCATGACTTACATGTCATAATGATCTGATGCGCCATGATCTAAGGAAGAATAATATTTTTGGATTAAGGTGGGGATCTCAATGGTTTTTATGATATTTGATAATTTCAGGAAGTGCACTTGGGATCATGACGTACATACCATCTGACATGCCTTGAACAAAGAAACAATAATATATGTTCATGATATATGATTCAATTTCAGAACCAAGATACAGATCAATAATCTACGTTTTGTAATGCTGCCTACTTATATATACATGTATTAGTTTGTGTTTTGGTCTTCAAAACATGTTTATGACTGTAGTATGGCTTAGTCTTATTTTCAATTACATGAAAAAATGTCAAATATATGACTTGGAACCCCCCACCCCCAAACAAACTCAAATATAAACTGTTGCCTCCCCCCCCCCGTTTTTAATTGTCGAATGATCTTTTAAAAAGAAAATATAATTTGGGGTCTAAAATGTTTTATAAACTGATAAAACATGTTATTCTTGAAAAAAAAAATACATTACACCTTGCATAATTGACAAATGATCTATTGAGATATGATCAGAAGTCATATTTATACCTTGGGATCAATAACTGATATTCATTGACAAGTTAAATTAATAACAATTAATGATTCAAATTATAAATGTTTATACTCCACATCCACCCCCCCCCCCCACACACACACCAATCAAACCTGGTTCTAAAGATTCAGTCTTCTTGCATTCTTACATGTGTACAGTAGCAAATTTTAAATCATTTCTTGATTGCTTTTTCTCTCCTAATGCACATTAACATTTTGGAAAATGCTTAATTCAATTTTTAAGATTTAGAAACAAAATGTTATATGCATGTGTATTTGCCTATTTGGAGCAATTGTAAAGTATCCTCAACAAAGCAGTGTCATCATTAGGCAAGGAATTACCCACATTGATCAAACTAGAATGTCAGGGTGTCTCGAAGGGGGCATAAATTATATTCAACTTGATGCACAATGATACAACGAGCAAGAATAAATTATATGGTTTAGGGATGAAGATCTCAGAAGTTAACAAAGTATATAGTGTATCATCATTTTCTATTTCATAAAAGGGGGATGGGGTTACAGACAACACCTGCGGGTCATGTATTTTACACCATTTGATGTATCATGCATTTGCCTGTTTCATGGGGTCAGAACAGTCCCATAAGGTCATGGCCTACATTGTATTAGTCTGACAAATGAAGAAATAACTTTTGCAATTAGAATGACAGAAACTTTAAAAATGCGATGTGATAGGTAACGATGATAAGCTTATTTAAATATTTAAAGATGATGATACAGTATGCTGTCAAAGGGAGATCACTTATTTAGAAAGTGAAAGTTATACTTATGTATGCTGGCGTCTCATTATATTGTGCTACTACATGTATTATGCTTACCTATATTGGTCAACATCATAATGATAATTCAATTAAAGCACAATAATGAATTCCTTTCGCTGATCATCACAAAAGGAATGTTTATGCACGTTAACTAATCCTTTTCTGCATATGGAAAACACATGTGCATGTATACGTGACCAAAACCGTATACCCACTAATGAGACCTGCAGACCTGTGTTGTGTACGTAACTTCAGACAAAGACCAGTTATTTGTCACATGCATGTACTTTTATGACCTATTCTTCAAAACCCCTTGCACTATTTTGTTAGGTAAATAACAGCTTGATGGTGGTGAAGGACACCTGCATATTGTGATGTATACTTCCTATTGAAATAAACAATAAAGTATGAATATAATATTTACCCCCATAATAACGTTACCTAACATTAAAGCGCAATGGGTTAGAAAGTTTACATGTCTGTAAGAGCATTGGGGTCCAAGGTGCATTTTTGGTAATTTTACTATTGATATAAATGAATTGTTATGTGGGGGGGGGGGGGTATTGACCCCTCACTCCCATCCTTTCTCTAAATCTGTGCATACAATGATGTACATGTAGGCACACAGAAGCAAATCTAAAGCCGGCAACCGCCACGGAGAGGGGACATTATTTATTTTGTTTGTAATAATTATATAAACCATTATACTTTCTATGACATGAAATGTTAATATTGATTAACTGAAAATTAACTGCAAACAGTTTAACCCCAAATTGCACATAAAGTGCTGCTCATGTGTATTATGGGAAGGGATCTCATCTTTCAGTTATGAAAACTACAATTTTTAAATGTATTACTTGACTTGCATGTGGCCTTCATTTTTAATTAAAGTGGTACGAAACAATGTTAGTTAGGGGCAAACACTTGGTGCGGGTATTACTGTCTAATGACAGCATCTAGGCTTTTTTGTTTTGTTTTTTTTGTTTTTTGTATTTTAATTGGCTATTTTTTATTTTCCTTCCACATTGCTAAATGAAACAGACTTACATTTAATCACTAATAGCATATTCAATAAAGTAATCGCGTAAGTATGGCTTACTTTTATCTTAGTGTTTACTACAATATGAGCATATTTTGCTAGGTTTGTGTCATAGTTAGAAATATTGATTGGGGTTGAGGGCAACATTGATTATATTAGTATCCGAGGGACGAACTCTTGCCCGACACGAAGCGGAGGGCAATATATTCGTTCCAAGGGGGCTAATATGATAAATATTTCCCGAAAACACAGTCAACATTTGTTTTGTTATATGAAGAAACACACTAAAATTCAAGAAAGTAATTGAAAACAGATCGCCGTAATTTTCTCAGCTCAACAATGAATTTACGGTTTTAATTTTGTGCAAAGTTCATACCCAAAATATCCTCAGCATCAAACGTTCACTGGTGATTTTTCCGCCGCCCGTAACAATTAACATACAGATGTTCTACCTGATTTTAATTCACAGTAATTTGCATATCCATATAACCGTTATGATAGAAAACCGTCATATTGTGCGTCCGTTGTTTACTTGCCTTGCTTGACTGTCTATTATGACGTCACCTTGTTTTAGAGTTGCGAAGAATTATTTACGTCATCGTTTACGAATCAAAAAATCAGAAGCAATTAATTGAAATAGAAAGAATACTCTCTAGATATGATTCCTAGCCGGTCAATATAAAAAAAAAATATTGACCGGTCAATATTTTTCGGACGAGCTTATATTACAATTATTGACTTATGGTCTATATAGAGTTATATAGTGAGAATATACTACTGAATATAACAATTATATATATTACTATCTTTAACACATGTGATATACTCCTTACTTTGTTTCAGCCTATAGCCCTTTCGGAATCGGCAGCCCATTTGTCCCACCCTATCAAGAATGGGATGTATTTGCACAGGAAAACTCTGCTGAATTGTTTGATTAAGAAAAAAAGCAGGTATGAATATTAATCTTTAATGCATTTTAAAAAAACCCAAATACAACTATAATTCATGGAATATGCTTACATTATTTGTTTAACTTTTTTTGAATTGTTTCATAATTTGACGACTTATAGTAAGATTTTATGACTAATATTTAATTTTAAAATAACTTCATTTCATGAATTATGCAGGAAGTTGATGATGTTGAACCTTAACAAATTACACATCATAATAATTTGTTGAGGAATATATATACATCATTTAGGCCCACTGAAACATGCTCTTATAGACAAAAGGTTTTTTGTTAATGTTAGAATACTTTAAGATGACCTAAAGAAACACATTTTGATTACGTACATATGTAAACACAGCACGAGTCATTTATCAGAAATTAGTTAGGGAAAAAGGAAGAGAAAAATACAACAACGTTTGTTAATGTAAATGTGAAATAAATATAACATTTATTATAGCATTGAATCATGATTTTTTGAAGTATACTCTCATAACTGCAGCGGTGTGTGCATACAAATTGAGTTACGCGCGTAAGCGCGTTATGAAAATTTGTATGCACACACTGCTGCAGTTATGAGAGTGTATACTTCAAAAAATCATGATTTAATGCTTATATTTACATTTTTTAACTTCTTGCCTCGTCTGCAAATGTGATTCATACCTTAAAATTCATATCTTATCCTAAGGGTAAGTTAATATTAATGGAAGAGCCACAGTAACAGCCACAAGCATGAACTTTGATTTTCGCTTGTGACGTTGCAGTTTACAGCGTTCAACGTTTGTGACGTCATAATTAAACTCGTCAATTTGACCTTTGACTACTTGTTGCATTTAGAGGCGTTTGAAGATCACAGAATTTAATGGAAAAACACAGTAGAATGTAAATATATATATATGAAATACGTTTGAAATGACTCACAATATGTTTGATTCTACTTACTTGATGTATCGATGCAACAATGACAAAGGACAAAATCGTACATGGCCTGACTAGTCCCCCCTCATTCAGATTGTTGAAATAGCATACGTGCATAGAAAAAGTGCACAGCAGAGTATGTAGAATATAAAACTACATCCTCTGTCGTATTAAAAAATATACATTTATACTTGATTTTAACACTCTCACGTCCAATAAGGATTTTCTACAAGCCTCCGTTTATTAAACAGTGATCTACGATGACAAACTACATGTGCGGTTATTAACTGTTATTATTTAATAAAAATAAAACGTTTTTGGTGAAAACCACGAATTTGAGCAATTATAGGTCTCGACTCCATCAAAATAAACAAATAAAAAAATGAATAAAAACGTGTTCGTCAAATAAAAGTACTTTTAAGATGGGGTGAAGATCCATTCATACCTGAAATTTGCAATTTAAAATTGTAAACGATAAGAATTTGCTGTGCGACTTAATTTGAAAACCTATCCCTGTCGTGTTTAAAAAGTGAAGTCGTGTTTAAAAAGTGAAAGCACGATATTGACTTTCACCGTGAAATTTATACTATAAACAATGCATACAACCTTAAAAACTAATAGTTCACCTGAAATTAAGAATTGTTTACCTTTATTGCTCAAAAAGGAGAATATATAACACCTTCTACATCCCTGTAATTTAATATGCATAGATTTTAAGAACTCAAAATCTAAATCAGGATGATTATATTTACTTTTTCAAACAAGGAACTTGGTTAAATTAAGATTAAGATTAAATTAAGATTCGCATGTTATCCAAGCAATTCATGTTTGACAAAAGATTCATTTGATTCATGGAAATTAATCATTGAGTATTTTTTTATGGTTTCTCATGTGTAAAAGACCTAACACATTTGAACTACACGTTAAATGTCTAAACAGCGGAGTCTATTTTCTGTAGGTAGATTTATGTGTTGATTGTCTGCTATTGTAATACAATTTCACTTTCATTGCAGATTCCTACAAGCTGGTTTCCATCGTAACGTCTTTCTTTATTGAATGGAAATTTTGTATAATCTTGTTTTATGTTTTATGTAAAATAGACAGCAATCAAAGAATAAATTGTTCTTAAAACAGTGATTTCTGGAACAGTATTTCACAGTCAATTCGCACATTGCCTATTCACGTTCAAAATACCGCCACAGTATTTACTTGTTTTTTTTTTTGTTCACGAAAACAAAAAGTTTAATCATTCCTTTTTTCTCCTAGTAATATGATTTTAAGATACTACTTTGTTCAATATACACGGACAAGGAAAAATGAAAGCATGATATATAATGAATATGTTGTTGGGGGGGGGGGATAACTATGTTTGATCTGTTTTATCTTTAGTTTTTGTTGTTGTGTTTTTTTTCTTTCTTTTTGTCTACAAAATGATGTAATTGGATATGATAAACATATAGACAGTCAAAACGCATGGAAGTTAATGTTTTGTTTTGTTTTTGTTAATTTAACATAACATTCTTCTGTTCGATACTCTTAAATCGATAAAAAAGACAGTTTCTTTAATAGAAAACAGAAATATGGTGGTGGGTAACAAAGCATGAAATTATATCATTTGCAATTTAAAGCTTCCAACATTTGTCAAAAACAGATGATGTAATAATATTTTTAAAAAATGAGTGCACCTTTGTTGTTTGAAAGAAAGTCTCAACTATAAAGAAGCAAATGATTTCCTTTCAGACCAGGCGTTGAGAAACATACCATCGGAGAGGGAGATGGGCTTTCATTAGCAAAATTTTTCTTAAATTAACACATAGAAACTACATAATGTAGGATCACCATCAATACCCTCACTTTTTGTTAGAACTTAAAAACATATCGGGTGTATGTTTATGAGCCTTGTACGTAGTTAACTAATACTTAACATAAATGAAGAAAAATATGAGGGAGTGTAGTTTTCAATTATCATCTATCGATTTCTTGTATCAAGTCTACTGGTGTCAGATTTTTCAGGGGTTTTTTGTTATTTTTAGGGGGAACCTTTATGATACATTATTACTATTCAAAAAGCTTCCCATCGGAATTTGGATTCTCTCGATCAATAAACTACCATTAGTTACAATATCTTCATCGCAATATTTAACACTTCGATAAATAAAGCGAAAACCGCAAACCGTAAAACTATTTTTAAAAGGATTGGTATACAAGATAGATTTTTTATTCAAAGAATATTTTATTATGTAAAAAAAAATATTGCATAATAGGATTGGGCAGCAGGCAATCTGCCTATTTGAGCCCTCTCCTTTAACAGTCAATTTGACAAACATTGATGGTACAATGTAACAATAGAATATAGTAGAGAAAAACAAAGGAAAAATAAGTGGAATCAAGATGCTTGGTACCGGGTATTATTTATGTACAAAATGTAAAAATAGTTGTAGAAAGCTAGCAGTTCAGCTGTTTGAGTGACACTGTGAATTATGCATTAAAACTTAAATCTGTTGGTAGCTAATATATAATCATGTACAATCTTAAATATAGCAACATTTTTGTTATAAGGCAAACTACTGTCCCCATATAACAATAAGTTCAGAGAGATGGGGATATCTAAATGTAAATTACTTTTTGACTGTATTAAAACTTGCCTCTGTGCATCATAATGTGGACAGACAAAAAAATAATGATAAGCATTTTCAGATACATAACCACACATATCACTAATAGAATTTTCACACAAAAAATGATTGAATAGGTCAGCATTTAAATTGCTTGCATTATTTCTTATCTGACAATGTATAATATTTGCTTTTCTGTTTTGAAAGTCATAAAGTGTGTTTGGCTTTCTTAAGAATATGTTTTTTATGGCTTTTTTGAATGAAGACTCAGTTGGTAAAATTCTAATGTGAAGAGGTAATTCATTCCATAATTTTATAGATGAAGGTAGAAAACTGTTCATAAAGGCAGTTATTTTTATCTGGGGTATAACAGATTTAAAATCATCTTGGTGTCTTAGTGAGTAATTATTTTGCGGTGTACATGGCATAAGTAAATCCTGTAGATACAAGATAGATTGCTTCCTATAATCTACTTCCGCAAACGTTAATAAACTTTTTTTCCCCCACTGATGCCACTTTGTTGCTATTGATAATCATATCTTTGCATTAAAAATGTCATTATTATAAATCTTTTTTTATGCTTTTGTGAAAAACCATACAATAAAGAACTTTAATGACCAGGAAAAGGCAAGTCTAACGATGAAATGCAAATGCAATGCCCATAAAACTGAATTCAGCTACAACTAGGTAAAAAAACGCACAGAAATTAATTTTAAAATATTTATTCCAATGATTATTGACAATTATTATATCATTATTTTTTTCATTATATAAGAGTAATTTGATATATTTCGCTGATTCCCTAAGAATCGTTTTAAACATACTGATTCCCTTCAGAACAGACTGATTCCCTGCAAAAAGGTTAAACTTTCAGTTCGGTACCTTCTATTCGGAACACTTCGTAATTTCATTTAACCAAAGGACAATTTTCGAAATATTCTGAATAAAATCATGAATATTCAAAAGAATATCATTTAATTCTACAGTAAAAATCGTTTAGTTCGAACACGGTTATAGCGAATTCTCGGATATAGCGAAGTGTTTTTGAGTCCTAGGTAAATTGTTTAACAAATCTTTGCAAAATTATACGGTTATAACGACTTAGGATAAAACGAATCTACGGATATGGCGAACTGATTTTGAGTCCACAAGGGTTGAATGATAACAACATTTAATACCTTTATAAAGAATGTCTTTACAGTTTAAAAAAGTTTGCACTATCATTTATCAAATACTGTAGCTGAAACGTTCTTTTTGATTGGCTATACGTATTTATCTTTTTTGTACAGCATTACTTGCCTCAAGGTAGCCTATTCCCCTCAGTTTCTCCTCTGGGAATGACTTGCTCTCGAGGAACTAGAACCTTCCGGCTCCCTTAACGGTATACTTTAATTGTATACTGACAATCGTAAAAAAAAAATGCTTAGCTGATTGAGAAAAAAACAACAACAACAGAAAAACAGTTTTAGTCACCTATTGTCTGTTACTGTTGAAAGTTTCACTACATATATAATAATGTCATTTTTTGATAGTTATTCACTAGTTTTCTATAACACTAACGCAGTAATACACTCTCATATTCTTGTGTGTGTCGTGTTCAAGTTTAACAGTAGGGTCAGGGGTGTTTCCCGTCCAATTTTTAGATCACCTAAGTAAACTCAGGTGACATATTGCTATATTAGTAAAGAAGAAGATATTTTCTAAAGATTTAATACATTTTTACTATATGGCCATATATTTTGATTACGCAAACTTATCACATAGGTTTGCTAGATATACATAAAATCTTTACTTACAACAGTCGATGTATGTGCTTATGACATTGTTATTCCCCAGACATGTGCAGGTATTGCAACCGTCAATGCAGGGAAATGTATGTCCTTGGATGTACACATTTCCATAGTAGAAACAAACTGTAACCCAAAAGGAAAACAAATTAATTGATAAGCAATAGCTGAATAATATACTTTTTGTTATAAAATCATTTTTTTAAACTAGTGAAACTGAAGTCATTCAGAAAAGAGTCATTTTAAGCATGTTTGTGAAAGAGTGTATTAATGTTATCATAATCATTATTATTATTATTATTTGCATTACGTTTTTTTATTATTATCATTATTATCATTATTATTAATTATTATTAATATTATTATTATTAGTAGTAATATTATAGAAAGTATTCATTATTACGTGAAGAAGCGTTTGTTTGTAAATCAGGTGTCCGACATACACGACGACACTCACATCTATCAGAACAACACTTCAGACCTGAGAAAAAACAATCAAAATAAAGATCATGAAATGTTACTATTGAATATAAAAACACACAAGAAGCATTTTAAAAATATGTATTAGATAAAATACATTGATATTCATTTAAAACAACGTTACTGTTTAAATGATATAATTTATATGAGTGCTTTACATACGATAATATACCAATTTCTTGTGTCGGGATTCATGGCCATCATAATCATGCATTTAGTTTTTAACAAATATATATGGGAGTAGAAAAGAAGATTTTATAAGATTTAATACATTTTTACTATATGGTCATATTGGTCTAACCCTAGAGCCTGGACCCCCTGACACAGGAGACATGGATTACACAATTTTGGTAGAGGGCTTCATGGACATCATAATCATGCATTTAAGTTTAACAAATATATTTGGGAGTAGAGAAGAAGATTTTCTAAGATTTAATATATTTTTACTATATGGCCATATTGACCCACCCTAGTGCCAGAACCCCTGACGAAGGGGCCATGAATTTCACAATTTTGGTAAAGGGCTTCATGGACATCAATACCATGCAGTCAGTTTTTTCCTCACATGTGTGGAAGTAGAGTAGATGATTTTTGAAAATGTCGCTTTTTTTTTGCATATTTGGCCCCATTTGCAGTGGCCCGGGGTGGTAGAGAAACAAATTTTACAATTAAGATTCCTCTTACCATAGACATCCTTCACCCCAAAAATGGTAACAATTAGCCTTCAAGTTTTTAAGAAGAAATTAAAAAAGTAAAATTGTTAACGCACGACGGACGACGGAAGGATTGACCATGCAGTTTATCAAACATTTGCAATTAGAGATGTTGTTACTTATCGCATTTTAAAACCACTGTTATAATCATGATAAATCCTCCTTCCTAAAAAATGTATAGATAATTAATAAAATATTAGTTTTGAAATATTAGGATTTTTCAGCTGGGTTTGTGTCAACTCTGATTTCTTTTCTATTTTAGTTTGCAACCAGATCAACATATTGTTGATTGTATTCCTGAAGAAAATAACACATAATACCTTATATTAGAAAGAAATATATTTCTAGAATGAAAAAAACAAAAATGCATAAAAGTATGCAAACATGTTTTATCAATTTGTAAACAGTCAATTTACTTACGGTTTGTACTTCACCACGTATGCAGGTATCTTGAAAGACTAAAGACTTGTAGATCCTTTACACCCTAGGGAAAATGTAATTCATTATATTGAATTTATTAACCGATCTAATTTGACAACTCGAACCCTGAGTAACAACATCATTAACTATATTTATATTAATCTAGGGATACCTTAAACATATTAACTTAATTACAAAAGATGCTGATACAAATTCTTAATTTAAAATCAAACACAAAGTAAATCAGGCGCAGAAATAAAAGCCACTTTCTCATGTTTATCCCGTCCTGATTATTTTTAAAACTGTTAAAACATTGATTATATATGTTCGTCTTATAGAAACTCATTATGCACTGATTGCACTTTTTATCCATCGCGCTGTCACATACAATTTAAATTGATATCAGCATGCTATGAATGGACATTAGGAACTTTTAAAAAGTGCATCTCAAGCGCATAACTTATTAAAAAAAATTAAAATTAATGTACGTAAGGATATAAGCGCGTTGTTTGCTACTGTTATCAACCGTCGATACAAGTTCGTCTCTAGTTACAATTATTTGGTGTCTAACACTCTATTTTATGTGTATGATAACAAATATTCTAATGTAAACAAAGTAATAAAAGAGAAATGAAAATGAAATAAAATAAATCTATATTGCTAAGGTAACGAACAAAACCAATGACCGATAACTGTTTTCAGTCTGATCGGCATGAGAAAAATTTTTCTTTCTCGGGCTCGAAATCGTAAATACAAAGATGTAGCTGCCACGTTTTCATCCGGTGTTTATACATAATCTAGTTTTAATATATTATTTAGTTTGTAGTTTAGTGCTAGTTTTGTAGATGTTTTTCCTCTTTCTTATGTAATTTTTATTTTGTTGTCCTGAAGAAGGGACGGTTTGTCCCGAAAATTTGACAATATTTTACTTTATTGTTCGTGTCGTTGGTTATTTTTAGTGCTTATATATATATATATATATATATATATATATATATATATATATATATATATATATATATATATATATATATATATATATGAGAAAGAGCGTTGTGCATCATAATATTTTGTAAAAATATTTTATGGTTCATTGGAAATATACGTTAATATACAATTTAATTGCTCACTTTACTCAGATTCTTATTCTTCTCTGAATAAGTTGTTCACTTGTTATGCACTTTTTTTAAAAATATTTGTTTTGTATTCATAGCATGCTGGTATTCATTATTTTTTGGTAAGAAGCATCGGGATTGATAAAAGTGCAATCAGTGCATCATGAATATCTTTATTAGGTACATGTATAAATGTAATCAATTTTAACATGTTTTAAAAGAACTTGGACGGTGTTATAATGCAAAAGTGGTTTCTAATCTCTGCGGCTTGCTTGGGATTGTGTATGATTTTAGAATGTGCATCAGCATCCTGTGACAGTAAGTATCTAACTTTATATAGATTAAGATTAATTAGTTAAGAATGTGGTTGTTGGGATGGGGGGTTGGATGGGTGTGTGAACAGCTTAAAGCGGTTTTCCAGTTTAAAATGCATTTTATGATTATTTTTTTTATCTAAGATAGTCCAACACTAGTATTAATAAAAAAAATTTTTATGATTTATTGTTTTTTTTTCTATTGTATAGCTTAGGTTTAATATCTTATTGCTAGGTCATTGTAAGAGTTTAAGTTTTGCCGACAATATCTTTAAACATATCTTTCTGTAACCCAGACAATTTATCTCGACAATTCATTTAAAACACTATTTACATTTTCTAAATGCAACAAATACTTGTATTTATAAGTTAACCATAAAATAACGCCTTTGCTATAGAATAAACATACATTTAACTTTCATATTTTCAAACTGGTTTTGTATTATATTTCATCCAGTTTCAAATAAATTGATGCAAATAGGAATGCTATGAGACAGATTCCATGATATATTTTGTTTAGAAAGAATTCATCTTCTTGACCATTAAATATTGTTTAAACATAGATATTTATTATTTTCAATACGATAAGAAAACTAATAAAAAATACCCATTGGTTATTATTTGCACTCTTAGTCAGGGATATGAAACATACATGGAACAGCCATATTTACATTTTATTTTGTTAGCTTCCGCGACAAAAAATATAAAACCCAACATTTTTTCGAACATTTCTTTTTGAATTAAGAAGTAAATATAAATGATTGAATGTTTTTCAAAAGTACATATACAATTGGTTATGTACGATTCAAAGCTTAATTTAATCTTACACAAATAAATATACTCAAAACACGTGGAGAAGTTTATATTTGAGTTTATGGCGCATGTTTTAGCAAAATGTACTTATAGAAAATTGAACGTCGCAGATTTCTAATGCAAACGCACGGGTAAATATACACTGATGTAAATATAATTAATTTGTACATAACTAGTAATAAAGGATACGACTTCTCAAAGATAAAAACTTTTCCGGATTCGCTTTTTCGGTGCATTTATTGGTGCGAATGGTTAGTATGATATTCACATTTGTTATTTAGTTATAATTCATAAGTTTTCTAAAATTTTCGTCACAGGTCAAAATTTCTCGCATACTTCCGACCCAGAGGAACTTAATAAGGTAATTGATAAGCACACGTTTGTCATTCCTGATACTTTGTTTTTAGATATGTAATTTTTACGCCATATTTACTGTTTTATATCGTATCAAGTTTCAAATGTCGCCTTATTGACATCCCTAACCCCCTACAAAAATAATAATACTATTTGTCTGCTGACCGTCCGTTCATGTACCTGTCGGATTAATATCATATCTTTATATAATATTTTCAAGGTCACAGTAATTACTTGTTTCTCTCTTTTTTTTTATAATTATTTATACTGTAAAACAAAGTTATAGTGAACAAGCAAATTAAAAGTCCCTGGTAGTCGTTATGAACATGTCTAACTGTAGTTTTTTTTTCCAGTTCTGTTATATTTGATATCTTGAGGCCATCAATTACAAGATCAGTCAGTCCATGCATTTTAAATCTTATGATATGTTGTCCCTAAACAGACACTTCATTTTATGTTCTGTAAAACTGAAAACAATCGGCGTATTTGAGCGGAAATGCAAGTGTTTATACCTTGGCGCAAATTAAGCTTAGCGCACAAACATTTTATTTAAAAAATGATTTTGTTTGATAATCGCACATATTACATTTTGTTTTTATTCAAGCACTTCACACAACTGATTTAAGTGTTGCTCGCGTACACGGGTTAAACTTGCAATTGGCCATATATCTTTATTTTCGTTTTACATTATTCTGAAATTTATTAAAAAAAATCTAGAAATGCATGAGGATTTTGGAGTTTTAGAATATTTTTGAAGAGTTCCATGTTTAAACAAAGTACACAAACCATTGTCTGGGTGAGCAATGTGGCCAATATGTCTTTTCTTTGACAGCCGCTTCTCGACGAGAACTCACCAGAAAATGAATTTGCGAAAAGAACGATAGTGTTTCTGGATGGAAAAAAAACAAAGGCACTGCTTCTAAATCATTTATCTATCTATCTATCTATCTATCTATCTATCTATCTATCTATCTATCTATCTATCTATCTATCTATCTATCTATCTATCTATCTATCTATCTATCTATCTATCTATCTTTCTTTCTATCTATCTATCTATCTATCTATCTATCTATCTATCTATCTATCTATCTATCTATCTATCTATCTATCTATCTATCTGTCTATCTAAGATAATATTATTGATCACGTGTGTCATTAAAAATTATATTGATTACACATTAAGATATAAAATAGAAATATAAGAAAATGCACATTACACGTAATAAATCATTACACGTAATAAATATCACTGATTTTGATTTAATAATTTACTGTACATCAGCAATTACAGGTGAATCTCGATAACTCGAACTTCGGGGGACCATGATTAAACTTCGAGAGATCAAGAGTTCGAGAGATCGAAAGTTTAAAAAAATCCGGAAATTTTTGTTCCGGTCATTTTGGTTCTAAAATTATAGTAGCCGGAAATTTATATTTATAACATGGATGGATAGTCTGACATGATTTCAGTCGTATTTTCTGCTACATTACTTCAATTTAAACAATACAGAACTTACTTGTGTGGTTATCAAGTGTATTTTTTCACGTTAAAAAACTTTTCAGCATATTATGTTTTCTTAATCATTACGTTAGAATATTTTAAATAAAGAGCATTTACCGAAACATTCACAAGTTGTTGAAATTAATAGATCACATACAAATTACTTATCTACCCCTTGAAGGAAGCAGTGGGTAGTGTCACTTACGTAATCAACCAATTAACACTACCACGCTAGCCCCCAGGAGTTCACTCAACCGTCCAGGTAAGGTCCACGCGGAGCTATAATTATACGCTTGATCGGCTGCGTGTGTACACAGCAATCACTTCGAGTTATCAAGAGTGAAAAACAATGAAATATGTATAACGGGACCCAGGTTTTACTTCGAGGGATCAAGAACTTCGAGAGATCGGAGTTCGAGAGATCAAGAGTAAATTTGCTTAGTTATATAGAGAAAAAAATTGGGACCGTGAGTTCACTTCGAGAGATCAAGAACTTCGAGAGATCGAAGTTCGAGCCATCGAGTGTCACCTGTACATGCTTATTGGTCGGTTGATAAGTTGTCCTAACTATTATCATTTAGTTTGTATGCAAATATTCTACTGGTTTTTTTTCTGTATAGCCTCAGAATCTTAATACAAAGCCAAATCAAATGATGGAGTTTGAAAATTATGATAACCATCTACCACCTAAGACGGATGATAAGCCGGTAGGTTAACACATAGGTTATTTTTTTTTTCAAGTAAGAACAAAAGCTGGTTATTTTACAAAGAAGGCAATAGACACGAAAGCAATTAAAATATTCAAAGTGAATATCATAAACCTGCATTAAACTAAAACTAGCAGTAAGTACAACATCATAGTCTTTAAAGAATTGCTACACAAAAAGTGACTTTTTTATAAACATGAAAGGGTTTGGTACTTGTACATGTTTTTATGCAAGGAACTGTTTTCTAATTATTTTAAACAAATATACGCTTAATAGTTTTAAAGTGTTTCTTTTTTTGACTGCATGAAGTAGATTTGATAAAAAAAACAATTGGTGCGTAGGCAATTTACTCTCCACCGGATCTTATATTGATGCAGTAGATTTACAATTTACAACATAAACCTATAACAAGAATATGGACCAGAGTATTAAAGTGAAGATGGGTTCATCTGGCAATTGACTTGCATGTAGTTTCTGTATCTGATGAAATCTGCTTGAACAAGAATTGATCATGTTTCAAATTGCGTGCGCTGTAATAATGATTTATTAATATCGTTCGAAATTTTCATCGTCTGATATTTGCATGATAATCATGTAAAATCTCAGTGATATGGTTAAATTTAAGCATGCTACTTTAGGTTTCTTTCTCATAAAGAGAACTCCCAAGAAGTTTAAGCAAAGTTAATATGTAATTTATAAGAGCCATTTCTGCTTCTGTAATGTCAAATCATGTAACCCCTTTTGTAATAATTACTTCATATGGATGTGTGAACGATATTTAATACACCTTGTGATATTTTCTTACCTGAAGAAAACATTATGTTACCTACTCATAGTTAGTGGTTATTCTAAACAATTCACCGACGGTATTTGATTTCATTCCTTAATAAATTCAAACAACCCCTACTGGAATTCAATTGCTAAGGCTAAAGCATAACCTGATATCTGTTTACATGAAAAAAAAACTGCATCGATAAAAAAATTATCTTCATTTTAATAAATTACCTAATTAGTTATCGGAAAATGGCATTGTTAACATGACATTTCCGACGATAGCAAGTTTATTTCCTCCCTTTACAGCACCCCTTTTCAATCAGCATTGCCTTATAAAATAGATCATGTCTTTTAAGGGAAAAAATGAGTTCTCCATCATTTTCATAGCCAGTAAATAGGTAAAAAAAAAATTCAAATCAGTATTTGTATAATAGTGTGCAGTCTGTAAGTTGTGTTACCACGTATAGCTTTAGATTTACAAAAATGATATTTCTTTTGATAGGGAGGTGATAGAAAACGAAAAAGAGGAAAGAGAATCTTTATTAAGGAAGATGCCTTAAAATGGCCAAACAAGACTATCCCATATAAAATCAATTATGGATCTTATCAAAATCGTATGTTTATGTAATGCTTTTCTCTGGCTTTTTATAGTTTTTATATCATTTAAATCGACCTCAGCTTTTTTAGGAGAAAAAACACGTTTTCTGGACTTTTAATTCTTTTTGTTTGTTGTTGTTGTTGCTTTGTGAAAAGAGTTGCTGAGCTGTATATTTGTTTTGTTTTGTTTTTGTTTTTGTGTTTTTCTTTTTGCATTATATATAGATTTAATTTACTTCACTTCAGATACCATAATTCATATAGTTATGGCGTTAGCGGTGTATAAGTTTAATAGGGCAAGCTGTGTTCGATGGGTTCCTCATACAAATCAACCGTATTATGTAGAAGTAATTGGTAACTCGACCTGGTAAGTTGATAGCATATTGGTATAAAGTATTGAATCTTAGTGTTGTATTGACAAAAACTCTCTTAACTTTTTAAATGAAAATTTATATTTAAAACCTAAACACTAGATTTATGAAAATTTAAGATCGTTGTGAAGTTTCATTATTTTTTTTTATGTCATGTGTAACGTCAAAACGTATGATTTTGAAATGTATCATACTGCTTTGTGTTCAAAAATAGTCAATGATTAAAATGTTTACTGGTCCAAAAGATTTAACCATTTCAAAAATTTGACAAACTAGAAATAAAAATAACGAGAGGAATTCTTTTTTTTTTTTCAAAATATCTACTATTCAATGTAATTTGTTAACCAATCCCTGAATAACAATCAAGATTTCAAAACTTGGTAAAGTAAAATTCTGAAAACTAATGAATATCAAACGCAAAAATTGCAAAGCAAATACTTCTTGTAATATCAAAAAACAAAAACAGTACTGTTCCTTGTTAAAGAAGCACGATCATAATTGGGATGGTATAGCAGTGTTGAAAAATAACCTTCTCAAAAATCCATTAAACGAAATACAAAGCAGAGCAACACGGACCCCTAAAAGACCAGTCGCCTATAAGGAATGAGCACACTCCGCCGACCACTCACACCCGCTGTTTTCTTTGTTGTAATCGGGAAAAAAAACCCGGAAAAGTCCATTGACAATTAGATGATTAATTATCTAGTTACAATTAGTATGAAAAAAGTCAGTAAGCATGCAACTCAGTGAAAGCTTATATTTGCTGACTGAATCGTTGTATCGACCATTAAACTTACGAAAAGATAATTAGTCATATCTTTTCAACTTCTTTGTCAGTTGTATGCCTCCCCTTAAAATATTGTTCATTAGAAGAGCATGCCGTAGAATATCGAATTTACTGAGAGACACAAAAACCATTTGCAGGTGATGAAGGTATTTTGCTACATAAGTAAGCATAAGTAATGAAAGTTGTCTATAGAAAAATTTAAGTCATCACGTTCATCACAAAGTTTTGTTGTAAGGTTACCATCAATGTCCATTTCCAGTAAATTATCACAAAAAATGAATTAGATGACGTTGTCTGTGTGGCATCGTTTATTTCAAGTACACTGGGATATATTCTGTCGACGTAAGCATGGCATAACAATTGTTAATTGATACATGTAACGCGTCGTCAACATACCTAAATGTTCAGTTGAAACCCACAGCGAGTGATTTTTGTTTCAAGTACAAGTGTTTGAATAGTACTGCTTCATATGAAAAAAAAAAATGGTCTCCTCAAAATTGGACACAACTGGTACTCTTGGACATTCAAACAGATTATTGGAAGAATTGATTTTTTAAGATGTCATAAGATTATGGAATCTAGAATACATTGGACAAGATCCGGAATTAAACCAGTGAATTGTTAGCCTAAGCTGAGAAAATGACGACGGTATATGTTCAGTCAAGATTTTAATTTGCTTATGTAACAAATCAAGCGTGTTTTGGTTACCTGAATCGGAATGAGGAAGCGAGCACACATTCCGCTTCGCCGAATCAATTAGTAGTTTAAATGTGAGTTTGTCAAACCCATACGCTATTAAATGTATATGTCTGAAATTTTCTGTATTGAAGTAAGTTTATTATACTTTATACTGTATTGACAATAGAAAACGCATTTGTCAGTTTACAAAGATAGTTAGTCAATAAAATTTGAGATTGTGATATTTGCTCTCAGTAATTGTTTTATTATTTAAGAAATTTATGTTTGTACTAATGGTAAGCAATGGATGTGACATTGATATATAGATATAGTTTTATCAATTTCGTAGAATTCAAAATTCAACGTCGACATACCCCCACCTCCAAAAAAATAAAGATTAAAAGATAAATAGTATGGCCCGGCGTGTGTAATGACTGAAAGTGAAAATATATCCAATATGGCTCTTTGGTTGAAATAAATCGGAGGCTGACACACGGTGTAATATTGACAATGATATGTATTGTTCCCTATGCATTTGGGTCTTTAAAACTAGTCTCAATGTAATATTGTTAGTAATAGAGTTTATCCAACTTTTAATGTGATTTTTTTTTCAATCATCATTTTTTTTCCATTTTAAGAAAAAAGTATAACTATTTTTTTTTTAAGGAAAAAAAATCATTAAGAAGTATGAGTCGGTGCTGTCTTTGTTTGCATTGTTTTCAATTCATCCTTAGCACTATCACTGAATAAGACACTTGAATAAATATTGTTCAAAGTTTATAAAATTAAACATAAAAATGCACATCCAGGTTTGAAATTGATTCTCTGGCTTCAGCTGTGAATCAATATTCGTTGATTTTACTTTAATTTGTTGTTGTTTTCTTTTCAAAAGGTGCAGAACCGTTCCTGGTTTCCGAAGATATAAGGTTCATCCCCTCCATATCTCTGAAAAATACTGTACTTCAGTAAGTTTATTATGGTACTCTAGTGACAGTTGAAAGCGCATTGGTCAGTTAAGACCGAGAGGTAATCGTTAAAAGTCCAGCATTTAGATTCACTTTCAGAATCTATTTTATTTTCTTAGATATCAATGTAATATACAAACATGTGGCATTATCATTGGTGTTTGCCAACAATATGTGAGATAGGCCACAATCACAATCACATGTCTCTATTTCGTATATATCTCTTGTTTCAAGAAAAAAAATTATAACAAATTATCAAATATATTGTTTTTGTTAATTTGTTTTTAAATAACATACAAGTTATTGGGGGAAAAAATTCATCCCAGTATACTATCAAAAATAAGACAACCACACCCCTGGCCTAAATTCAAACTTTTTTTATAATGTTTCTTTGTCGGATGTGTTGAATTGCCAATTTTAACTTATTTGTAGGTGAGCTCCGCTTTACACGAAATGATGCACGTTGCTGGGGCAGTACATGAACAGTCCAGGAGTAGCGATCGGTACAGAGTCCTAAATTTTCGATGGGCTCAAATTCCGAAGATGGACGAACCAAATTATATGGGTTCCGATGTGTCCAACGCTAGACAGTACGACCTAGGCTCCATCCTTCAGTATCAAGTTTGTATATGCACCTCATTTTGATCTTCAGCCAAAAAAAAAAAACCAAATGAATAAAATAAAATAAACATATTTGATATGCTATGGTAAAACAGATCATGTTCTAGCCTTTTTAAGGGGGTAAGGTTGTTACAAAAAATATCATACAGTGATCATAATAATATCTAATATTTCTATAAGAAAAGTCCATGCATAAAAAATCGATTTAGACAAAAACTATTTAAACAAAACTATTATGCATACTTAGTAACAAATACAGGATAATTTATTATGCAATACTCCCAGTTTTATAATACCAACATCATTCCTCGGCTGAATGATATCATTCAGAACTGATAATGATCTGCAAGGCTGATACGAATACGTGTCGCCCCCTTTAACGGATCTCATCTTGGTTTTTTCTCTTTATTATTAATATCTTTTTGTTTCTATCTCATATCCTGTAACAGCCTTGCACACCTTTATCAGCCTTGGCAGACTAGGCTCATTCTGTTGGTTCAAGTTCAGACATGATGTGAAGTAAAAAAAAAGTATAAATCATTATATTGATGGCATACTGGGTAATAACAAACGAATCACATCTATGAAAGAAAAAATGTAACTGAATTTGTTATTTTGAAGAAAATTGAAAATCAAAATAATAATAATAATAATAATAAAAAAATTAGAAATTAAAACTGTGTACTTAACAGGACAGATATTATTCTCTATTCATTTGATATATTTGATAAAAAAAACAACAACATGCAGGCGTTATATTTAAAATATATTATTTTTTTCGTATTTTAGGCTGGTCCGGGCAAAGCTATATATCTTAACGACCCTGACTTGGAATATCTGACCAGATTACGGCACATAGACCTCTCATTCTACGATAAAGCGGAACTGAATGCATTCTACAAATGCGCTAATCCTGGTATGATTTGTTCGTAAAGAGCTGCAGTATGAAACAATGTCATCCTTTAATCTAATTGTTAGCTAAACGTTTTGAAAATTTACTGAATGATGCAGATTTATCCTGTGCCAAATGCATTGTCGTATCAACTGTAGGTTTTGTAACTAAATAGGTCAACCGTTTAACCGATTAAACATAATTCATTTTTTTGAATTGTTGGATAAATGTTTTGAGAAAAGATTGACTGTTAGAAATAAATATCTGGAAAATAAGTTCCCTCGCTTTTAAGATGGTATGTTGTTAAATCTGACCTTCACAGTATAAAGTCCTCACAAAAAGACACCCGGTTATTAATTACAGCTCAAAGTGTTAACGTAAAATGACCAATGGTTAATATTCATTGGTGGCCAAAAAGGCAAGACTGTTAAAATACTTTTTCTGTCCATTAGGGGAATTAAATATTGTTTATGGCACAATACGTTTTTCTTTTAGTGGAACAAAGTTAATTGATTTAAAATACAGACTTAAGGTATTAAAAAGTGACATTATGTACTTATTGATACTTTCTTTTTCATCAAAATAATTTAAAAATTTTTTTATAAGATATTATTTCTGGTCAGATTTCTTTGAAAGTGTTTCTTGCATTCTTTTTACTAGCTTATTGCTTGCAAAAATAGACACGATTTATAGCGAGCACAGCGAGGCGGCTCGAAGCGCCGCTCGCGTAGCGAGCTCCATAGACAACGTGTACGAACGGAGAAAATTCGAGTTGAAATCTGCACATTGTTCAAAGAAATGTTTATGAGGCCACGTGAAAAAGTTCTACATATCTCAATAATCCTTTGCCGTGCATAGCAACATTGTGGAACAGGAAGCGTTTCTAAGGAAAATTCTGACCTCTTTATTCTATACATATCTATTTCATTTATAACAACAAAAATCCTTTAAAAACAACACATATGATCACGTAAAAAAATTGTACCTGTCTTAACTTTTGCTGACATATTACGTCATTTCCTTCCCCGAATTTATCCGACAATTTATGAGAATTGTCGAGTACAAAAGAAAGTTAAGTATGACGTCACAATGAACTCGCGCTATAATTTCCCGCGATAGATTTGGAGGTGGATCAAGCATCTGTACTGGGTGTAACGTGTAATAAGTACTCAGTGTTAACGGCGACTCTTCAGCTGATTACTTTTGTTTTGAATTTTTTTTTTTTGCTTGGTTAAACACATGCATGTTGCAATCTTAATTTACTGTCGTATATTGATCCAATCATATATGCATACGTTAGAAACGTTAGATAGGTGACAAAAAGTTATTTTAAAAACAGTCTAATTATTATTAGAACTGTATGCAGCCACGTACGTCATTTTGTAATAAATATATAAAAAAAAAAGAGAGGGAAAATAATAAACTGTTAAAATATCTGCAGGTATTTGTTAGTTGCAGATGTGGTCAAACCTTTAGATATATATTGGATATCACATACTAAACAAGTGGTGGGGGTGGGGGGCACATGTCTACAACGCATACATAAGTAAAAAAAAATGATGTTACAGAGAAAAATAATTAAAACACACTGTCAGATAACAATAAGGGGCAAGAAAACAAAAAGAAATATGAAAACATGCACGCAACCTATTGTTTACTGATTTTAATTACCATTAGGCCTATTAAAAAGTAATATGATTGTATTTACATAAAAAAAAAACTAAAACGGCTTTGTATTTATCAAAATATTTAATAAGTATGTTAAACATTTAATCAATGCTCAGTGGTAGTTTGTTTAGAGTATTAGCCTATGATGGGACAATTGGAATAAGTTTTTGATAACTTCGGGTTCCTTGCGGTGGTAAAAGATTTCGAAACAAAGCCAAAGGTTTTAGGTTGAGGCAAGTCCACCCTGGCACGGGTTGAATTAGATATGCGTGGTTCCTACTGCGCTCGCCTCAACGGTTACACCGTAAAACATATTATCGTTGTGAAATAAATTTATCAAATCTTATCAATCTATATATATATTCATTTTCAAAACTGACTAGTGTAAAAGCTATATTTCTAAAAATGACGTTAAAGTTATATTGAATTTGATTAATCTTAATTTTAACGATTCGGGAAAGCAGAATTATAGCATTAAAAGATATATTATATGGATCTATCTTTAAGCTATTTAAAAATTGCACAAATAAAATAAAACATGTGAGATAATTTTCATTTTAAGTTGGTTATTATTCAGATCCCTGCGCAATTTATTCAATTTGTCAAAACGATGGTTATCTCAAGAGAGTGGGCGGTTTGTGTTACTGTGAGTGTGTGGATGGGCTCTCAGGAAGAGACTGCACAGATGTATTCACCTGTCCTGGTAAGTCTGACTAATCATGTAGTTATTAAAACAAATATTTTTAGCGATGTAACATTTTTAACAAAAAATTCTCCTTAAGTAAAAAAAACCCAAATAATTCTATTTCATTGACAAGAAAACTGCTAAATCACAGACAAAGAAAAGGTTTTGCCTTCTCAAAACAATAGATTTTCATAGAAAATTGATATGTATTGGACTCCAAAGCTTCTTAATACCGTCACGTTCAATCCATTCTGCATACTGCAAATTACATCGATATGTCCATTGTATTCGAGATATCAGTGTTCAAGATATTAAGTTTCAACTGTATACATGTATATATGAGACTGAGTTCGAGATAAGCCTGATGGTCTCTCCGATGGCCTTATGTTGAAACAGACGCCAAAGTCCGATAGCGAGGAATAGCAAAATGTGTGAGGATAAGTGTTATAAACTTGATTGGAAACAGTGAACAAGCTATCCAAAATCAGCAAGACAAATCTTGTGGGCTTATCTGTCTATAGAAAGTAAAGTAAAATGGAACATTATGATTTAAGTTTGCAAACTTTTTGTTTTTGTTTGAAGCAAAATAGAATCGGTTGCAAATATGGTTAATACATTCGTTTTAACCGTAATCGGGATTTTGTAAGAATAGAGAATAAGTAAAGTATGTGTCAAAATGCATGTGACCTTTTTAAATTGTGCTTAAAATTTATCGATGGTGACCAAATCACATGGATATAAGGAACTTTGGTTACAGACCGTTTGGTTTAAATAATTCACCATTTATTGAAAAATCTCCTTTTTTCATTTCATATTTAATGTATTTTATTCTTAAAACCTATCATATTTTATCGTTAAATACACAAATGTGTAAAAGAGTAAGGTATTTAAGGTGTTTTAATGCGTGTAATATAAATATAGCAGATTGCCGGGTCACATCTTTTAAGTTTGGCGCAGTCTTCAGGATTTTGGAGTGTCCACCGAACTTCAGAATCCCTTTAAACGTTGTAGTAAGTTACATGTAAATACTTACATATAAATCAGTGAAAATGATTTATTATAATCAAGTTACTAATCTGTTCTCGCCTGTAAGTCATATTCAGAACTATTGCTTCTGTGTGAGTACCTTATTAAGCAAAGATTAAAGAATCGACTAAAGTCGCAGGAAAAAAATGAATTAATATGACTTTATTCATTTGTCAACCGGGTCTTATTGTAAATCCAAATACATACGGGTGACAACTATGTCTGAAAATATGGATTGCTGTAATTATGTGACTATCAAAACGTTGTTTGAACAGTATGTATCATTGCAATTAAGGAAAAGCGTTTGCTCAATGTCATGCTCGCTTAAAATCATGGAACATTTGTCGTGGCAGTGAGAGCTGATCGACAACACACAGAAGCTAAGAGTGACAGTGACTCTCCGTTTCAATTAATGGTTTTGCGATGCTTTATTCTAATCAATTTAATTTATGCAATTCCATCATGTACCTGGATAGAATTATTTTGCGTGAACTTACTACGAAAGTCTATACTACAATAATAATAAAATACAATCACATTTCTATAAACAATTGAATATGTCTATGCTGTTCTCTTTTTCTTGTGCATTAGTCCATACATGTAATTCATTAGCTCCTACCCCCCCCCTCCCCCTTTTCTCTGGTCCTTTGCGTCTTTACACATTATTTGAGCATGGGCATTTTTTATTGTTATAAACTATGTTTTGCTGATTTGATGTTGTAGGATATATTCAATAAGTCTCAATGCCTATTAACTTTGCGTGTGTCGAATGTGCATAATGTCAAATTTACTTCCTATTTAGGATGCGGGGGGACTATCAACTTATCAGCCGGAGGATCAGAAATGATCGACATGTTTGGGTATAAGACAGGCATGAGATGTACCTGGTTAATCAAGGTGAATCGTATACTTTCTCTAACTATAAATCTCTACTCTACTTTACTTTAATAACATAACCATCATTATTATAACTCATTATTAGTTGCTCAACTTTGCCTAAAAATGACATGTACACGACAGGTAGTTTCGAACCAGGAGTCCGAGTCAAATAGCTACGCTTTTCAAAAACCTTCTTGTAAAGATCTTGTTGTCTTTTACTTTGTACATGATGAACCAACTCTTTGTCTAAATAGTGTGTCTGGAAAGAGGATGCCTAATGGTCTCTGTCCAATATTTGTTGAAAAAAATATGAGAGTTAGGTAAACAAATAAATGTGTTTTTTTTATGATTCAAGCAGGGTATTGCAGAAAAAAATGGATAACCCGATTATTTATTTTTTTTTTTCGATTTTGTTCTTGCAATGATCGCTGCTGCGTTCATTATCAATGTAAATATTCAAAGATGGCATTTTGGTGTTTATACGTACATCTTTTTTTGACAAATGTATTATTTGATTTTGAGTAAAATTCACTAAATTACCGTCAATTTTTATCAGTACATAAAACAAAAGAAATAACCATATTGTCTCATATGAAAATTTGAATCTAACATCATCATGATTAGTTTGTAAAGTTGCTGTTTCGAACAATCAATAAACTGCAGCTGGGCATGTAGAGTTTAGTCTGGTTGTTTCTGTAGAGCTATGAATTAACTACATGTATAAGTTTCTCTAAAAAGTATAGGGATTCATACTTGATGCATGTAAATATACTAGTATGTATCAACGTATTTAATGACACAATGGGTAATTTCATGAAGATACCTGCTCAGGTTTTTGTCAAATGTTATTTTTTTCTTTTTTGTTGTTTACAATGTTTTAGTAATGTATTTCTATAATGATCATTTAAAAGTAATGAGTTATAACCAGAATACAGATAATAAAATCATTTTTATGCAATCAAGCCTAGTGACATGTTTTGTTAACATTGGTTCAATATACCGGTAAAAAGCTTTTAATTAAGCTGATTTTTGGTCTTTACTTCTTATCAGTTTTGAACATTTACAAACTAACAAACCATTGATTTTATTCATTATGATTCAGAATTTAAACAAAACTTAAAAAGTAGTGAGCTCTGTACGCATCACACGTATAACTTGACAACTGACACTAACATTTTGGTTGACTCTCATATATGCTTTATTAAAGGATTGTCTACATTAAAAACGAATAAAACATAAACTTGTTTAAATAAACATTTCTATTTTAAACAGGGCCCTGAGAAGACCGCGATCCAAGTCTACATAAATAGCTTAGGACTCCCAATGAGCCGTAAACGCAACTGTTACCATTATATAGAAATTAGGGATTATCTCTCTGGATCAAGGGGGAAAATGTAATTAAAAAAAAAAAGTTTTTCGTTTGGTTTGAAAATATCGTAATCTAATGATACGGGTCTTTTGAAAATATTTCAATGTGACAGCAAACCGGGTTTTCTTTTATGTGAACTGTATCCATAATCCATGTCAACTCTGAATTGATAAACACTACCAACCGTATCCAGTGAAATGGAGTTCCCTATATGCAATATTTTTTCATAATTTATCAGAAATCAAAATCCTAGCAATATACACAGTAACACACCTCTAATACATGTACAATTAATCTGCAAATGAACAACTTCATATCCTGAAAACTGTAGGGGGAGTTATCCGTACAATGAGGGTAACCTATATGCAATATTTTGCCAAAAAATGACAAAGTTCAAAAGCTGGTATTTGTTCATAAATTATCAGAAATCAAAATTCTAGCAAAATGCACACCTCTAATATATCTAAACTTTATTTGCAAAAGAACAATTTCTTATCCTGAAAACTGTAGGAGTTATCCGTACAATGATGGTACCCTTTTGGCAGGCGCCCACCATTTTCATAACCGGATTTTTTCGTTGGAAAGCCCGGTTAACAAAACAAAATCTACAGTTAATAAAAGTGATCAATATCATTAACTTGGGCATTACCCAAAAAACATGAATAACGACTTTAATAATAATTACAGTGCTTGCTCATTGCCCTACGCTGTAAGGTAACACTTTCGGGAAAGAAAAAATAAAATTATGGTTAATCCATTGTTTACTTTGATGGGGAGTACCTCACAATTTGTATATGCCCAATACGTTTTTAGCTATATCTTGTTGGCTGTGTCGAAAAGATGCAAACAATATTTTTTGCATTTGAAATACTTGTTTCACAGAATCTGTGGAAACTCTAGTGGTGAAACATTTACTAAGAAAAATTTAGGTCCAACCAATACAATGATCGTCCGCTTTAATAGCTTACGATTCAAGACCCTCGATCCCGGGAGCGGATTTGCTTTGACAGTGACTGCAGTGCCATCTGGTAAAATTTTAAAATTCATTTTGTTTTTTAAATCGATAACAATGAATAAATTTTTGATAGTATTTGGAATATTTCAAAATAAACATAATTCAATTGATAATTATGCACTACACATAGTGAACATATTTTTTTTTCATTATGTACGGCACTTCTTACATTCTTTCTAATAAGTTCACTCTGTAGTAAATGTAATCTATTGTTTGGTATCTGTCGACCTATTTTCTTTACATTAACATTATTTATGAACTTCAATCTGTTTACCCTATTTCGATATGATAAATTTCATTTTTTAACCTTTAACTACAACTAAAATAATTTGATAAGCTGAACTCATTTTTATTGCAGTTTTTAGCTCACCTTAGCTTAAAGCTCAAGTGAGTTTTTCTGATCACATTTTGTATGTCGTCCGTCTGACCGTACGTCCGTCAGTATGTCCGTTAACTATTCACATTTTCAACCTACTAAGCCAAATTTCAATAAACTTGTCACAAATCTTTCTTGGGCAAAGGGGATTCAAAGTTGTGAAAATTAAGGGCCACGCCCTTCTTCAAGTGGGAGACACTGAGAAATTAATGACAAATTTGACAAATTTTCAGAAATCTTCTTACCAAGAACCATTAAACCAGGAATGCTGAAACTTGTGTGAAAGCATCTCAAGGTGGTGTAGATTCAAAGTAGTGAAAATCATTGCCCCCAGGGGAAGGATGAGGCCACATTTTGGGGTCGAAGTTTTACAAAGGAATATATAAAGTAAATCTTTAAAAATCTCAAAAATTATTCAGCCAGAAGAGCTGAAGCTGGTGTGGAAGCATCCTCAGGAAGTGTAGATTCAAATTTGTGAAAATCATGACCACCGGGGGTAGGGTGGGGTCACATTTAAGTGGTGTTAAAATTTTTCATAAGAATATATTTAGTTAATCTTTAAAAATCTTCTTCCCAGAAACTAACCAGCCAGTAAAGCTGAAACTTGTGAGGAATCATCCTCAGGTAATGTAAATTCAAAGTTGTGAAAATCATGATCCCCGGGGGTAGGGTGGGACCACAATGGAGGTCAAAGAGCAAATATCTTCTTCTCAGAAACTAACCAGCCAGGAAAGCTAAAACTTGTTTAGAAGCATCCTCAGGTAGTGTAGATTCAAAGTTGTGAAAATAATGACACACTTGGGAGCAGGGTTCCGCCATAATGGGGGGGGGGGGGTAAACGTTTTACATAGGAATATGTAGAGTAAATCTTTAAAAATTTTCTTCATAGAAACTAATCAGCTAGATGATTCTTTATAATTGTTAAGACTATGGTCCCAGGGCAATTCCTCGGCCTCACAAAAAGGTTTTAGAATTTGATGTAGATTTGTATCCCATATATAAAATATTGTTAAGGGTCTTTTTGAGAACTGTAATACTCAACATGTGATATGACTATAAAATCATCCTGTTAAAAAAGTGACTAATGATTATACACCTAAGAATATCAAGGGGGGGGGGATGGATTTTATCTATATAGGATTTACCTGTATTATTGTACATTGTCCAGATAGTTTGTATTATTACTCCATTAAACTGATTTTATCATATCTATTGTTCCTCAGGTTAGCGATGTGGCCCATGGGCCCCTTTTTCCTTTTTTTAGTAAAAAATGTAAATCAAGATTTTATCATTTTGAAGCATGCAGTAGTTCCCCTTGTAAATATCCTGCAACATGTAAAGATGGCGCGCACATCGACAGCTACACTTGTTTGTGTACTGAAGGATATTCGGGGACTAATTGTGATACTGTAGCAGGTATGTTGATTGTTACACAAACATATGCAATACATTTGTCAATCAACCGTTTGTAGTTGTCGTTTGTTTGTTCTTTTTTTCTTTAAATTATCCTTTACGAAGAGGAACGGCTTGTATATGTCATAGACATAGATTAAACTTTCTTGTTATACAGTACCATTGGTTTTATTTTCATAATGTATCTTCTTAACTATGCATCAGAGCGTTGGTTTTTTTATGTGGCAATTGTCTAGCTAATGCAACCGTAACAGACAGTTTTGAACGCGACTTCTCAACATTAATGAAACATGGTTCTTCGAGGGTTGATTTCAAATGGTCCACAAAGAAGGTATGTATCTATGTTTGCATGTGTATAATATCTACTAATGTTATATTTAGTAGTGTATTTCCTCTAATACGTCCTTAATACAAAAATCCTTTGCTTTTATTATAAGTTTGTAAACAAAAATGACTGCTGATTTTATTTTAATTATTGACAGGCTTGTAGCAATATCTAAAGAATATATCTTTTTTTCAAAACATTCACTTCTGATTTGAGTTTTCGTAAACGGTGACGAAAATAAATCTAAGCGACTTTAAAAAAAAAGTTGTGTCATTATTTTCAATCAGTCAAGGGTAGAAAACAACGGACTTGTAATGAGACGATTAATAGTTGCCATCATAATGGATACAGGTATTTGCGAATCATTAAGAAGAGAAGTTAAACCAGAGTTATATGTAGCCTAATTCGTATGGGCTACGGAATATACAGACCCTGAAACGTGCTACTACACCTTTAAAACGAACCGTACCGTTCCGCTCACAAAACGAAACGTACCGTTCACAAAGCGAACCGTACCGTTCAAAAAGCATACCGAACCGAACCGTGCAACTGGTGTAGTAGCACGTTTCAGGGTCTGTAACAAGTGCCCTTTGTATGGATAGTTCATAAAATGAAATTTATAGCTTCTATGTGCATCGTAAAAAGATATGGCGTTTTGTTTTCTAATTATTTATTTGATGTGTTTTTTATGTAATATAGGCATCTTGTTTGTCTTAGCAAAATTGATTTTATTAACCAAATTATGATTAATGTTTGGTCCCTCAGGGGCAAATATATTTTGGAATATTTGATTCTAAATTGTTCTGGAAAATTAGCGCTTGGCGCATAGGATTTAACCTATTTAGTAAGAGTTAAGACTTGCGGTCGAAACCATCGACATTTGATACATAGGAATAAGACAGTGCATACTGATTTTGAGATACCAATATTTATTTATAAATAGTAACCAAAACCTTTGCTAAAGGTTCGTCCAATCACTTTTCTTATTTCCATTCAATTTAACGATAGTTTGTTTTTTTTCCTCACATAACTCGATTGTGTCACATGTAGCCATACAGCTTGTATCCTTTGCATCATTGCATTGTAAGCAAGTAAAGATTTTATTTAATGTCATCTTATTATAGAACTGTTCTTATACACATTTTGTTTGCAGTACTGGAACTTACACGACGTTAATATAACAGCATTTGATGGTTACCTAATGGCTATACTCGTAAATACTTCTCGTGCATCTTATTTTCCATACGACAGTGTTGCAAAATTAGAAACATCTGTTGTATTTGAAAGTAATTATTTTGTATTTTAGTCGGACCACTCATTCTGTATTTTCCTTCTTCTCATTAACATAATAGTTACTAAACTGAATTAACACCTGCTCATGACATGCAAACAGAGCATTTTATAAAGTTCTATTATAACATTTTTTTCCAATTATAGAGATCACATTCTCCATAGTGTTTTACCTTTTTAGGAGCCAATCGATGCCTCCGGTTTAATTATGCTTTAGCAAACAACGACCCTGTAGGTTTTTTTCGGACAACGCTGACGGTTAGAATAACAGGTGATTCGGGAACCTCGAATGTTGTATTCAATACAACTACTGGCAACAAATGGGCACGTGTTGGGATCAATCTTCGTGCAGTCAATAACATGAAGGTATGTATTAGACATCAATAAAAGATTTAAAACAAACAAAAAACCTACATGGTATAAAATGAGAATTACGTTGATTATGCCTACAATTCATTTAATAAATCATTAAAATATACGTAAATTACAAAGGGTGGAATTTTTTTAAGAAATAAATTACACGTGACATTCGCCTTAGTCAACAAATAAAATAAAATTAAACAAACACTGTGTTTTCAGATCGTATTTAAAGGTGTTTATGGATACCAGCATCTTGCTTTGGATAATATTCGCATAACACCACTACTTTGCAGTAAGTTATATGTACACTTTTTTATGGTATCATGACATCCTGTTGATCTATTAAATCTTATGGGCGCCAAATATCCTTGAATTTGGATTTTTTGTTAGCGCCAACTTTTCTAGATTTCGGACTTTTTTCTAACTTATGGGGATACATATTTTATTGGATGCAATCTCTTTCCATTTTTAGTAAGAAAACTGCCTCTTTAAAAATTTGTTTTCGTTTAGGATGTAAATTTGTGGGAATATGTTGGAATTGGCTATCCAACACCTCGGAAATTGGGTTATAACAAAGTTTAATGATTAGTGTTACTCAGAGTGATTATGTAGGGTAGTTGATGGATAAGATTTTCACTAAATAACATTTAAACATAACACACTAAGAGTTAAAAATATGTCATGGTAAAGCGCAAAAATGTAGAAGCAAGAAAAACATGTGAATACACTACCGGAAAAAAAGTACATTTTAAAAATTCTTTTTCATTTGCACCGTGCATCAATTTAGAAACGGGTCAGCTTTCAGTATAAGCAAGAAAATCGAACTCTTTCAAATTGTCTTGTCATTATGTTCATCTGGAAAGTAAATTCGATTGGAAAGGCTTCACATAAGTTATGAGAAGCATTAACATTGGAGACAACACGGATTCTTATGATTCCAAAGAAGTCAGTGGGGTCGAATATCTACGATTTTCCCTGGATATCAATCATCATGGCTACTGAAGGATATGCATTTAAAACAATGATTCATGGTAAAGTGAGAAACTTTAAAAACAACACAAAAAGTGTAATCTGCAACTTTTTTTAAAAATTCTTTCCAATTGCATCCTGCATCAATGCTATTGTATCGTGTGAGTTTATTGCTCTATCGTGTCATTAACATATCATATTGCGTTTGAATTATATCCTTTTTTTTTCTTTTTTTCTTTTTGTTTGTTTGTTTTGTTTTGGTTTTTGGTGGGTTTTGTTGTTGTTGTAGTTTTGCTTTTTTTATTGAAGGAAGGGGGTTTTCGTCGGATTAGAGGGTTCGTTGCTTATAAAATATCATGCTGTTTTTATAGCAAAATAATAAGATCATTCTACAACAGGTGCAGTTAACCCCTGTGATGATGTTGTATGTCAAAATGGTGGAACATGTGGAATCGTTGTTAATAATAGCACACTCACTGCCCACTCTCAGTGCAGCTGCCAGTTTGGATTCTCTGGACAATACTGCGAAAAATGTTATTACATTTTAGTTGCTATCTATTATAATAATTGTTTTATGCTGAAAAATTTCCCATTTTTTTCAATTAACGTTAACTATCAAGAGATACAGTCTCGTTATGCAATGCCATCGCAAAGATTCAATTGTTACATTGCTGAAATTGATTATAAAATGATTGATTTCAACAAAACATTCCATTTCTATGTAAGACCCAAAATGGATTTGTAATCATGTCGTTCAATAAAATATCACGTTTCTTAATGTTTCAAATCGTCTAAACTAAAATGTGATGACGTCTTCATTTGACAACACTCAAATATATATTTCTGAATCAATTCGTCGGTGAATCGTAAAAAAATACAACCATTGCTGTTTTGGTCGACCAATCAGATGATTAAGCTACACTCGGTTCTTATATGGTAGCTAAATCATCATATTGGCCTTAGAAACATCACCATATGTACATTTTATATTATTCAACAGCATCCCACAACAAATGTTGTGCTTCGGTATTTTTGCTTTAACTATTTTTATTTTTATTCACAATGGTAATATATATGTATATATATATATATATATATATATATATATATATATATATATTGTAATATTATGTCATATTCACAGATATTTGTACAGAGGAGAGTTGTCTGAATGGAGCATGTTTCCCATTGTCTTCCTCAACATACACGTGTGATTGTATCGACGGGTGGAGCGGGGACAAATGTGATATATGTGTGTCAAATACACTTACTATATTTTTTTTATTTTTGTTTTTGTTTCAAATTTAAAAGGAAAGAACATGATACATTTATATTTAATTACGCACATATGTATTGTGTTACCATTGAAACTATTAAGAATAGTTCAATTTAATGAATACATGCCCCTTTTTAAATTCGCTTGTTTCGCGCTCATTACCAAGCGAATAAAAAAGCTTGCAATATTAGTTCAGAATATCAATGTTAATTATAAAAAAGAATCTTGTTCTGAATCTAGTCTATATAATTATGTACCAATGTGTTAATATACAAAATATTTGAAATTTTTTAAATATACATTAGGCAGAGAAGTATTCGCTCGCTTTAATGTACTGTCTAATGATTCATAAAAGCACTGATAAGAAAAATAAAAACAGAAATTATTGAATTGATGAACAAGCCATCTTTCTTTCTTATAGATACATGTGCTAATGTCCAGTGCAATCAAGGCCGATGTGAGGCTCTGTCAGAAACAGAAACACGATGTATTTGTGATAACGGCTGGCATGGGCAATTCTGTGATAGCACGAGTGATTATTGACAACAGTCATGTCTAGTGGCCTTTTCACCATTAATTACAGGTTGAGATAGTTGAAGCTTATATATATATATTTGATTCATTTGCATTCTGGTTATTATAAAAAAAAATCATGTCCTGTTTATTTTTAAAATCTTTGAACAGTTATATTGTAGGCATAATTTAATAATGGTTTTTGACGTGACTTTTTACTGATACTTTACACCTGAAGTTTATTTAGTTGATGGAAAACAAGCATATCTCTCTTATATAAAAAAAACCGGTTAATTTTATGCCTTTTAAACACGGTATTTGAAAAGCATATTTGATAACAAGGCCCACGGTGTTTGTTCCAGCATACACTGGGTAAGAAAAATTTGCGAAATACGTTATTTTTATGTTGATTTAGTCACTAACATATAATGAGAAATATATATGTTATGTAAATAACATTCATTTCCTTAGCTTTGATGTGTTTTGCATTTTTTTTTACAAATATGTTTACTCCATGACTTTAGAGTTTGGAACAGCCACAACGACAGTTTGGGGGAAAATGCAGTTTATTTCATGGAACTTGTTTCATGAACCTGTTTACAGCGAACTGTTTTAACTTCAGATAATTGTAGTAATTTTTGCTTTTAAATGGATTTTGCTAAATGCACTTGTAGATCTGTACAATTTATATTGTTTTTTTTTATAACTACAAATGTTTCTTTATAAATAAATAACCTTAACCGAGTAGGAATGATGTTTTTGGTTGGCTCTTTATCTCTGATTGTGACAAGTTTATTAACTAGAACCAAATGTCAAATCTAGCTTTTCAAATGATATCAAATGAATATTGTATAAAACTTTTTATGAGTATTTTTTTTTCTGAAAAAAAAAATAGATTTTGAATAAATCAACAAATTGCATATAGTCTATTTGAATTTTTATTGAAAACATTATTAAATTACAATTGGTACATAAACATACATTTGATTTCGTATCTTTAGCGCAAACTTTGATAAACATGTAATAATGTCAACCTCTCTTTCTCATTCAAATTGGATATTTATCAAGTATACTAGAAATAAAATCTCACATCAATATATTCCAGAAAAAAGTAAAAAAAAAAATTATTTCAACGTTATGAATTTCCCGGATGTTTAGAGGTGCAAAAATGTTTGATGTTAATTAAACCAAAAGTGACTTTTATATCAGTACTTCGTTTTTATTCATTTTGTTGTGTGCATGAATAATAATATGTACTGTTGTGGATCAGAAATGACACGCTGCATGTTTAATTCAGCTAAAAATATGAAATTCATTCTCGTCAGAGTAAAAATATATATTATAACTAGTGATGAAAACTCAAGCAAATCAATCTGTGTAAATTTAAATGACATACGATGTTTGTAGTTAAAGACTATTGAGATGAGGAAAGGTTATTTAAAGGTGATGAGTAGGTTGGCGCGGATATATTTCCATTAACTGAAGTGTTTAGCTTACCTGAGCTAAAAACTCAAGTGAGCTTTTCTGATAAAAAGTTGTCCGTTGTCTGTCGGTGATTGCGTTTGCGTTGTTGTAAACTTTTATCATTTTCATCTTCTTCTCAAGAACCACTGGGGAAATTTCAACCAAACTTGACACAGGCACGTAGCATCAGGGGGACCAGGGGGGACCTGCTCCCCCCCCCCTTTTTTTCTCGCAGCAACAAATATTTTAAAATTTACACCATCAAATTGAAATATCAAGGAGTTGCCCCCCCCCCCACTTTTTTGGGAGTATGTAAAAAAAAATGATATGAAAAAAAGGAAATGAGGAGTGAAATTGAAGTTATATATTACGCCACTCCCTACCCCCCCCCCCCCCCCCCCCCCCGATTTGGATTTTGAAGATTTTGGTAAACTTAAAATTATCCCTTTTTTGTCTTTTTTTTTTTGTTTTACATGTTTATGAAATTCAGAATATAAATTATTTTAATGATGCTTCATAACAATAACGTTGTTTCATAGGGTGTACCGGGGCTTAGAGTTGTGGTTAACACAATGAAAAATCATGTTTTAAACAACCATTTTCTACGAAATATGAAGGATAAAAGTAACAAATCTCAGAGTTTTGTCAATTTTTGACTAATGAAATATATCTAGACTTCATACAGTCTCCCCCAAAACGGCATTAAACAAGTTATTCACCTCCTTTTTGAAACGATCTCAAATTGAATATAGGTACCGGAATTACTTTTCTCGTGATTAAATATAAAAGGGCAAAATATTGTTTTAATTTTTACATAATTCCTTTCAAGCCGTAAAATATGGGAATAGATTAATTAAATCAATTATGACATCATAATGGTCCTAGCACCAAAAGGACAGTCTGGAATCATTTACTAGATCTTGACCTTAAGGTTGGGCAACATCGGGGGAGGGGGACAACTATTTACATAGGAATATATAAAGACAATCTTTAAAAATCTTTCTCTCAAAAGTTTTTTGGCCCGGAAAGCTCAAATTGGAGTTGAAGCATCCTCAGATAGTGTAGATTCAAGTTTGTTCAAATCATAGTCCCCAGGGGTAGTATGGGGCCACAATGTGGGTCAAATTTTTACATAGGAATATATAGAGAAAAGCTTTTAAAAAACTTCTTCTCAAAAACTATTTGCCCAGAAAAGCTCGTATTGGAGTGGAAGCTTCTTCGGATAGTGTAGATTCAAACTTTGTTCAAATCATGGTCCCCGGTTGTAGGGTTGGGCCACAATGAGGGTTGCATTTTACATAGGAATGTATAGAGAAAATCTTTAAAAATCTTCCTCTTTAAAACTGATAGGCCAGATAAGCTCAAATTTTTGTGGAGGCATTCTCAAATTTAAGCCAGATCTACTGTACTTAGTTGTCAATATATCTTGATTTTGATACTGCAATGCTAATTTGATCATAGTTAGGGATATTGTTGCTCAGATGAGCGAAGTGGCCCCTGGGCCTCTCTTTGGTTTTTTTTTCGGCTTCGGCCGTTCACAGTTGAGTCGATATGAGACATCCGGCAAATTTGACTTTTTGCGCAGGCATTGCTCCTTGTACTTCTCTACTTACTATGCAATGGCGACCTCATTTAAATATGCCACTGCATGTTGATTACTAAAATCGTTACTTTAATCCGAAAATAAATCATTTTACAGTTACATACATAAGAATTCAAATCATGTTTTTTCTTCACATTTCAGAAATAAATATCGTTTTTTAGTAAACGTGGCGTTATTAACAGCAATTGCTCTGTTGGCATATTCCATGATGCGCGGTAGCCTGATTTGGCAGTTGCAACAAGACGATAAAATTTACGTCACAATATAATTTTAACGTTTTTATTTTCTCCTTTTTTGATTCTGATATTTTAGGTATGATCAGTCAATTTAAATCCAAAATTAAAAGCTTTAAATTGATTTAGGCAAACAAAGTTCATGTCAAGATTTTGTTTGCATATTAAGGACGTTGTTTACTCAGGGTTTGAGTTCTCAAATTCGGATTCTTATAAAGTTCAATGTCATGAGTAAAATTTGTTCTTAACACTAAAGTATTCATGAAATGAAAATTTATTGACATACCATTCGATATTTTTACTACATTATGGAATTAGGCTCAAACAAAGTTGGACTATTAGCAAAACAGAGGAAATTCGGATTAAAATTTTCAGATTTTTTTTTAAAAACAATTCTATTTTTTAAAGTTTATTTGGCATTGTAAAATATAAATATACTACTAGAATTAATATGTGATGTAGAATTTTCAGACTAGATGTGACCCAAAAAGACAATCCAAAACCTAAGAAGCAAACATCTTTAATTATTATTCTATTGACATTCCATTTGATACATTAAAAGAAAACAAACCAAAAAAGGAAACAAAACATTAATTTAAAGTTAACATTATCTTATTTTCCATTTAGTCAGATTTAAGTTGATTTGGATTTTAGGCATTAAAAACAAACAAACAAACAAAACCAAAAACAAACAGACAAAAGTAACAACGAAAGATGTATACTGCATGTAGTTCAATAAATGTTTATTTTTTTAATTTTACTTTATATATAGTTTGACCTGTAAAATGTAGAACCTTTTTGTTGTTAATTGCTTTGCTTTGCTTACATTTTTTGTTCATTACTTCTTGGGGTTTTAATTTATAAGACTAATTATAAGAGGTTCGTTTCATAAAAAAAACAAATTGCATTCCAAAAGACTTTTCTAAAGACTTAGCATAAAATACCATTTTTTATAACTTTTGTTCCAGGTTTTATGCAAGGTAAGGTTAATGTTACTAATGCCACTGACATTTGAAATATTTTGATTTGGACACTACACAAATTTAACATTGTCAAAACATTTTTTGTCTCATCCTTTTTAGAAGCGTGGTCATAATTTTAGTAAAATTTCATTTTTCTACTTTTATTATTGACATTGCTTTGAAAAGACTTTTTTAATTGTCAACCAAAACTTGAGTGTCTGTTAGAGTAAAACTATGAGCAAGATCCAGGGCTCACAATTTTTTGTAATGTAAAGAAGGCTCGAGTACGAAACATGTTTTTTAATGTTGTTTAAATAAACCATATATATAATTTTTTTGGAGGAAGATTTTTCTATCTGTTGATAAAAACAAACTTTGTGTGAAATATGAAGTTTATAGTCTGTCAGTTTGGCCATTGGGAGATAATTTAGAAGTATTTTGAACCATTTTAACAAGGCCTGGGACTTTCAATAGGACGTTACTATCTGTTTCTTGCCTCAAAACAAGTTAAAAATGACGCTGGTTTCGAGCGAAATAAAAGTCACACAAATCTTGCTGATTTCACAAAGCAAGTGGCCTACAAAGAAATACAAAGACCTACGTCACATTTCTATTTGAGACCAATGACCCTAAGTCCAAGCTCATGTTAAAATGGTTCCATAATCCACATGCAATTAAATACACAGTCATATTATTTTTAATTTAAAAAAAAGTAACTTGAATGTTGACATATGTAAATGCTAAATACAAGGAACTATTTGCACTCAGTTTTTTTACCCTTTCCCTCCTTGTTTTAGACATTGAGACTTAACAAGTTACAAACAATATATCTAAGTTAATCAAAATAATTATATATCTGTTTTAACTTAGACCAGGCGAATTCAAGAATGAGTAAAACCATTTCGGTTTTAGAGGGCGAACATAAGGACGATATTATTCCTATACTGATATTTATTAATGTATTTACAACAGAAACAATAAATTACTATGGTAGTTTGTTTATGTTTTTTAAAGCGCTAAGCATAGCTGCAGCGCTTTTTTGTCGCCAGATTTCTAAACCTACTTCCACTTTCGTTTTCGCGTTTCCTATATATCGCCACCTACTGGCGGATGCTGGAGAAGAAATTCGTACTCTGGAAAAATCATATCTATGCAATTGGGAGAACTTAATTATATTCAAGTTATCTTGCACGCAGATGCATTTGTTCTACCAGTATTAAATTAACAATAAGTGTCATTTCAATGCCATTATTATATTTCCGATACTGGTGCTCCAAAAGCCATATCATGATGATTTATTTCGAGAAAAAAAATGGATGTTATATGCATTAAGTTGTGTTTTAGGTGTTTAGTAATAATTGGAATAATTCTACAATATCAATAGGTTTTGAGTGTTTTTAAATGTAATATGTTACAGTTATGAACACCATGTTTTATATAAAAATGCAGAATTTTATACAAAATTTTTCGATGAACACCGGGCCCTTTCCACGATGTGCATTGTAAAATAAGGCTGGAAATATTGTTGAAATACCAAAGTTTATATTTTGAAGAATAAGTAGCATTCCCTGCAAGGCAGATCTGTAATGCGGTTGGTATTATATTACTTTTGTCATACTTTTTTGGCTTTTAATTTTGCAATGATATTGGTATCGTAATTTGCCACTTTTTTATGTTCATTAATTGTTTTTGTTCATTTTTTGGTATGGAAGTTGTCAAGTGTAAAAACAAATGATGAAAATTAGCAAGTAATTTAAACATAAATATATATTAATCATCATTTGATCGCTGTTATTGGCAACAATCTTATTTTACTTATTTTTCTTTACAAGAAGCATGCACTCTGCAGCTTTGCTAAACAGTTGCGAAATATGTTTAAAACTAATAAGCAATATCATTACAATTACTACAAATGATCTACAAAACATCGTTGTTTAAAAGGCTATATTAAAGTTTACATGTCATTTCCATCAAAATTAGTTGAAAAGCTTGAAAAAAAGTCTTTTTAAATAACACTGCGCATAGATCACAATCAATTGAATATGTGGAATGCTATATATTTAGTTAAAATCATGTTTAACGCATCATTTGTCCAGTAATGCCAAAAACACTTTACAATCAGAAAAAATAATCAGCTTTTCCACATGCATAGTATGTGTGACCAGTATAACTATGTCATTCAGTAACATTTCAGTTCCTTTTCAGTCATATTTCAGTTTACTGAATAGCACAGTTTCATTCTGTGTACATGTAATAATCAAGCAAACAAAAACCGATTAATATATGTAAGTTCAGAACAGACAGCCAGGCGAATGGTGCAACATACAATTCCCTAACTTTTTCGCTGGTTCCAAAATCACATTCAATATCCAGGATAAAATGAACCTAAAATGATGAAAAAAAAATACAAAAGTTAAAAAGCAAATACATACAACAAATCATATCCATTAAGTTAAGAGACTTTTAGATGCAATTTTATTTCATGTTTGAACCAAATACTAGTATACCTGTAGATAGATGAACAAATATATATAGGCTATAAAGATAGATAGATAGATAGATAGATAGATAGATAGATAGATAGATAGATAGATAGATAGATAGATAGATAGATGGATAGATAAACGCACTAGGCTTCTGTATTCGACATATCCTCGCGTGGCTTTTGTTATAGTTTATTTTTTTTTACAAAAATCTTCTCAAGAGTAAAACAGACATCGATATCAATATTTGTTTTAAGTATATTTACATTTGTAAGTGAAATGTATGACATTTGAACAATACCGCCCCCTTTAAAAAAAAGCCACACACATAAAATAAAAAGAACAAAATACAAAACCACCAGACATGGATCTGATGATAAAAGAGTATCTTTCTTTTTAAAGTTTTTTTTTTATGAGACACCTATATATGAAAAACGTTGATGGATTTTAATTATTTTATATATTGATATGATTTTAAAATCTTAAAAAAAATCTACCGATTAAAAGTAAATAATATCTTAGTACTTCTACCTCAAGAATGATGATGCTAAGACAATTCACGATTAATGAGGATATTAAAGTCATTAAGACTGTTGATGAAATCCACTCTATGTGATTGTGGTCAATACCTACTTTGATCACAAAACTCTCCGTACCAGCCAGAGTCACAATTGCAACGCGTTTCCGTTTCTGATAGAGCCTCACAGCTTCCTTGGTTACAGTTTACATTGGCACACGTATCTTAAAAATAATCAAAGTGGGCTTTTATAATTTCAATAGTTTTAGGATTTATTTTATCCCGAAACTACAGCTTGGTTTGATTGTATAAAGGTAAACCAATTAACCAAAGCAAACCCTGTTCAATTTTCAAATATAACAGTGTACAAATCCCCGACCTAAAACTGCATTGTGACGTCATCCATTTATTCGTTTAGGTCATGGTTTCAAATGCAGATATGCAACAGAAATTGAAATAAGTAGATAATTGTAGCGTAAATTGTGTTTATGTTCTATGATAAACAATTTATATAATGCCTTGAAACAAAAACACTATTTTGGCAAGTGTAAGAATTTTTAAACGTTTAATATAAATAAAACATTAGTTAACTGTACATCAGAAGAAAATAATGGTGATTAAAACAAAATATATGGTATGCCTACTTACATATGTCACATGTATCGCCGCTCCAGCCTGCTTCGCATTTACATTTGAATGCCGAGGAGGACAACGGAAAACATATTCCATTTAGACAGCTTTTCTCGGTACAAACGTCTAAAAACGAAACGACAAAACAAATACATTTTCAATTGCACATGCATTGGAAACGGAAGGGGGGGGGGGGTAGGAGGGCCCTCCCGCCTTTTTAGCTCACCTGAACCGAAGGTTCAAGTGAGCTTTTCTGATCACCCGTTGTCCGTCGTCCGTCCGTCCGTCCGTCCGTCTGTCTGTCTGTCCGTCCGTCTGTAAACTTTTCACATTTTCAACTTCTTCTCAAAAACCACTCGGCCAAATTTAACCAAATTTGGTACAAAGCATCCTTATGGAAAGGGGATTATAAATTGTTAAAATAAAGGGCACAGCCCTTTTCAAAAGGGAGATAATTGCGAAACAGTAAGTATAGGGTGCATGTCTTTAAAAATCTTCTTCTCAAGAACCACTGCACCAGAAATGCCAATATTTACACAAAAGCTTGTATATATAGTGAAGATTCTAAATTGTAAAAGTTGTGACCCTCAGACCAAAACTGGGGCCCCAGGCGGGGTTCAAAGTTTAACATAGAAATACATAGGAAAATGTTTAAAAAATCTTCTTCTCAAGAACCACTGCACCAGAAATGCCAATATTTACACAAAAGCTTGTATATATAGTGAAGATTCAAAATTGTTAAAATCGTGACCCTCGGACCAAAACTGGGGCCCCAGGCGGGGTTCAAAGTTTAACATAGAACTACATATGGAAAATGTTTAAAAAATCTTCTTCTCAAGAACCACTGCACCAGAAATGCCAATATTTACACAAAAGCTTGTATATATAGTGAAGATTCTAAATTGTAAAAGTTGTGACCCTCAGACCAAAACTGGGGCCCCAGGCGGGGTTCAAAGTTTAACATAGAAATACATAGGAAAATGTTTAAAAAATCTTCTTCTCAAGAACCACTGCACCAGAAATGCCAATATTTACACAAAAGCTTGTATATATAGTGAAGATTCAAAATTGTTAAAATCGTGACCCTCGGACCAAAACTGGGGCCCCAGGCGGGGTTCAAAGTTTAACATAGAACTACATATGGAAAATGTTTAAAAAATCTTCTTCTCAAGAACCACTGCACCAGAAATGCCAATATTTACACAAAAAACTTGTATATATAGTGAAGATTCTAAATTGTAAAAATCGTGACCCTCGGACCAAAACTGGGGCCCCAGGCGGGGTTCAAAGTTTAACATAGAAATACATAGGAAAATGTTTAAAAAATCTTCTTCTCAAGAACCACTGCACCAGAAATGCCAATATTTACACAAAAAACTTGTATATATAGTGAAGATTCTAAATTGTAAAAATCGTGACCCTCGGACCAAAACTGGGGCCCCAGGCGGGGTTCAAAGTTTAACATAGAAATACATAGGAAAATGTTTAAAAAATCTTCTTCTCAAGAACCACTGCACCAGAAATGCCAATATTTACACAAAAGCTTGTATATATAGTGAAGATTCTAAATTGTAAAAATCGTGACCCTCGGACCAAAACTGGGGCCACAGGCGGGGTTCAAAGTTTAACATAGAAATACATAGGAAAATGTTTAAAAAATCTTCTTCTCAAGAACCACTGCACCAGAAATGCCAATATTTACACAAAAGCTTGTATATATAGTGAAGATTCTAAATTGTAAAAATCGTGACCCTCGGACCAAAACTGGGGCCCCAGGTGGGGTTCATAGTTTAACATAGAAATACATAGGAAAATGTTTAAAAAATCTTCTTCTCAAGAACCACTGCACCAGAAATGCCAATATTTACACAAAAGCTTGAATGTATAATGAAGATTCTAAATTGTAAAAATCGCCACCCTCAGACCAAAACTGGGGCCCCAGGCGGGGTTCAAAGTTTAACATAGAAATACATAGGAAAATGTTTAAAAAATCTTCTTCTCAAGAACCACTGCACCAGAAATGCCAATATTTACACAAAAAACTTGTATATATAGTGAAGATTCTAAATTGTAAAAATCGTGACCCTCGGACCAAAACTGGGGCCCCAGGCGGGGTTCAAAGTTTAACATAGAAATACATAGGAAAATGTTTAAAAAATCTTCTTCTCAAGAACCACTGCACCAGAAATGCCAATATTTACACAAAAAACTTGTATATATAGTGAAGATTCTAAATTGTAAAAATCGTGACCCTCGGACCAAAACTGGGGCCCCAGGCGGGGTTCAAAGTTTAACATAGAAATACATAGGAAAATGTTTAAAAAATCTTCTTCTCAAGAACCACTGCACCAGAAATGCCAATATTTACACAAAAGCTTGTATATATAGTGAAGATTCTAAATTGTAAAAATCGTGACCCTCGGACCAAAACTGGGGCCCCAGGCGGGGTTCAAAGTTTAACATAGAAATACATAGGAAAATGTTTAAAAAATCTTCTTCTCAAGAACCACTGCACCAGAAATGCCAATATTTACACAAAAGCTTGTATATATAGTGAAGATTCTAAATTGTAAAAATCGTGACCCTCGGACCAAAACTGGGGCCCCAGGCGGGGTTCAAAGTTTAACATAGAAATACATAGGAAAATGTTTAAAAAATCTTCTTCTCAAGAACCACTTCACCAGAAATGCCAATATTTACACAAAAGCTTGTATATATAGTGAAGATTCTAAATTGTAAAAATCGTGACCCTCGGACCAAAACTGGGGCCCCAGGTGGGGTTCATAGTTTAACATAGAAATACATAGGAAAATGTTTAAAAAATCTTCTTCTCAAGAACCACTGCACCAGAAATGCCAATATTTACACAAAAGCTTGAATGTATAATGAAGATTCTAAATTGTAAAAATCGCGACCCTCAGACCAAAACTGGGGCCCCAGGCGGGGTTCAAAGTTTAACATAGAACTACATATGAAAAATGTTTAAAAATTTTCTTCTCAAGAACCACTTCACCAAAAATGCCAATACATACACAAAAGGTTGTATATATAGTGAAGATTGTAAAAATCGTGACCCCCGAACAAAAATTGGGGCCCCAGTAGGGGTTTAGATTTTAACATATATAGGAAAATGTTTTAAAATCTTCTTCTCAAGAACTATAGTGCAACTGTTTTGGATATTACTATGCATACATGTACATCCTTAAATAATGTAGATTCAAAAAATTGTAACTCCCGGACAATTGATGGGCACCAAGAGGGGTTCAAAATTTAAACATTTTAAAAAGCATAAAGGAAAAGTTTCAAAATTTTCTTCTCAAGAACTACAATGTTTTAGTTTGTGGAATTTCTATGCATGCATCCTTCGCTTATGTAGATTCCTAATTGGTAAAATCGTGACCCCAGACCAATACTGGGGCCCCAAGATGGGGTCAAAGTTTATTATAGAAATATAAAGGTAACATGTTAAAAAATCTTCTTCTCGAGAACTACAATGCTTCAATTTGTGAGATTACTATCATGCATACAACCTTGGATAATGAAGGTTCGACAGTTTTAAAATAGTGACCCTTGGACTAATACTAGGGACCCAAGATGGGTTTAAAGTTAAATGTAGAAGTACCGGTATATATGGAAAATGTTTAAACATCTTCTTTTCGAGAACTACAATGCATCAATTTGTCAGATAACTACGTAAGCACCCTCAAATAGTGTAGATTCGAAATTAAAAAAGCCGTGACCTCAATCTAATACTGGGGCCCCAAGAGGTGTTCAAAGTTTAAATTAGCATAGAAATATAGAGGGAAAATGTTGAAAAATCTTTTTCTAGGGAACTATAATGCTTCAGCTTGTGAGATAACTATGCAAGCATCCTTAAATAATGTAGATTCCAAATAATTAAAACTTTAGCACTGGACTAATACTGTGGCCCCAAGAGGGGTTCAAAGTTTAACATAGAAAGATATATTGAAAATGTTTTTAAAAAGTTTTTCTCGAGAACTATAATGCTACAGTTTGTGAGATTACTTTGCAAGGATCCTCAAATTGTGTAAACTCTAATGTAGTGGAACCAAGAGTTATCTTTCTTGATGTTCTGTATAGTCTGAGAGTTATTCCTCTTGAAGTGGAACTCTTCTCTTCTTTTTCAGGTTGTGTACGTGCGGTCACACCGCAGTGCTACACATTTTAATTCCTATGTTACTATTTATGTTGTTCAAGCCAACCATAAACCTCGGACCATAACTGGGTCCCCAGAAAGGGGTTCAATGTTTAAAATAGAAAAAGCATATGCTACGAAATGTAATGTTACAAGGAACTGCTGTTCAGGTGAGCGATGTGGCCCATGGGCCTCTTGTTTTTGCAAAGTTAGACCAAACCATTATAATTAGGCACATAGCATCCAGAGTGTTCAGCCCCCCGCCCACTTTTTCTCGCAGCAAACATCATAATTCATCGTTAATATTCGTCAAAAAGATTGAAATATTAAGAACTTGGAGTCATAGGTATACGCCCCCCCAACCCCCCCCCTCCCCACCTCGGTAACTGTTAAGGAATTTCATGATTTGGGGGAAATCATTTTTTGCAAATACAGGGACCCCCCATGATTTCAGGGAATTAGTTTTGTTTTGTTTGTTTTTTGCTTGTCAAGATTTCTGAGGATTAGTCAAGCCCCCAAACTTTCAATTTGCTTCCGACGCCACTACTTAACGATAATACATATAAGAATAACGTTTATATTATTAGTGAATAAAATAGTTTTATTAGGTTTCGAAATTATTAATTTATCTTACAGCAACACAAACCCGTACTTTGAAAGTGCCTATTGTGTGTTTGTGCATTCGATAGAATGTGATTTCATTAATGGAAAAAAAAAATATGTGCATTAACATTTTTCACAAAATTCTCCTGAGAATCCGAACCGACAGTTGCACCAGAACTGGGGATTATGGCTTCTGCTCACATTGACTTCACATTTCCCACCATATTGGCACACAACGTTATCACATGGGTTATCTTCATCTGTTGTAAAAATGAAAGATTTTTTTTTCATTTTTGATCAGTGGCATCAAAAACTCCATCCCGCCAAAAAATGAGGTATGGTATGAAAAACGTGGAGTAAGTAAATCTTTTTTAATAAGTTTAAAAGAATAACATTTTTTTTCTTAAATGTCTTATACAATAAAACGCTTTATATCGTGTTCCTATTGTTTGAAATTTAGTTTGTTTGTTGTTGTTATTAATTTTATTATTATCAGTATCGTTAATTTTATTATAAATATTTTGTTTTTAGAGAGTAGCAATTCAAGTTTACTCATAAAGTACTGTTCAACAAATAACAATTGCATGTATTATACTTTAAAATGGTTGCTAATGAAGTAGCACTGCAATTTTAACATGCGTTAATCGTAAGTGTATGACATTTACGCTTGAATATTCAAGGAACTTACAGCATAGAAGTGGCGATATGCGGATGTTATCAAGAACAAGTTTCGGGACTCCGAATCTACCCTCAAACTCAATCTGTGATTAAATAAAAAAAAACATAAATTATTCCACTATATCTGTATCTTCTACTTCTTTTCATTTTTTCATCTTGTTTATGGTCTCTAGCTCCCTTGTTTTTGGGGGTTCTTTTTATCATTAAAATATTGCAATACAATGTTTATTTATCCCATAATGTAGGACAAATATCTATATAAAATCTAGGAAATCATTGAGAAAATACAGACACTACAAATTCTTCAATTTCGAATTTTGGTGAAAACTAATAAAATAATTGAAAAGAAAACACAGCTGTATCTAAACAAATCATAATTTTGCTTATAACGCTATAAAAACAAATCGGTGGTTCTGCTGTGCATGTTTACCTTCATGTCATTGACTGCAGGTAAGTTAATTTCCACACTCGTCCAGCTGGTATTACTATCTTTAGAAAATTCATGTACATCACTCAATGTCCCAGAGTTACTGAATATTCTGACCGTCAACGTGGTTTTGAATTTACTTCCATAATAGTTGAATTCTAATCCATAGTTAAATCGCAGGCATCGGTTGGCTTCTAGATTCAACACTAGTAATTAGTCAGAAAAAAGGCAGCGAACACTGCTGTGACAGTCATTCAACTATAGATTGGCAAAATGATTAATGAAAGTTGACTGAATTGCAAAGCTATGTCATAACTGAAAAATGACTAATTAACATAGCTATGCCATTACTAAATAGTGTCTCATTGGCATTATCACGCCTTGATTGAAAAGTGACTGAATTATCTAGCTATGTCAGTACCGAGGGACTGAATACCACAGCTATACCATTATTGAAAAGTGACTTAATGGTCTAGCTTTGCAATTCCTAAAGGGCTAATCAATGGCATAGTTATGTAATTACTTAATTATTTGACATGCATCTCAGTAAACATTTCTTCGACTGAATAGCAAGGTTTCATCCTGTCGAAACCATGCACCTTGAAAATAGACATTTTTTTCGGAATTTATTTTTAACTTAGCAATATCAATAACATAGAAAGTATAAAAAAAAACAACGTTAGAATAATGGCTACATGCCATTCTGAAAACATAATGAGAAACTGTCTGAGTTTATAGCAGAAAAGGTGTTGCCTGCGGATAGATAATACATACTTGTAAATACGACAGATGTTTCTAGTTTTGCAACTCCCGTGTAGGTAAAATCAGCGCCAACGTTGTATTTACGGAGTGAAGCCATAAGGTTACCATCAAATGCCGCTATATCAAAGTTATGAAGGTCCCAATACTGCAACGCGTATAAAGTAAAATTTATATCAAATATATATATATATATATATATATATATATATATATATATATATATATATATATATATATATATATATATATATATATATATATAATTAAATTTATTTCTAAAGATTAATTATTGACAGCAAAATTCATTTTTTAACAAATCTCACGAATATACCTTATGCTTAAATTAAATAGTAACAGTACAGATTTAAAACATATGTTGTATACTATCTTGGTAAAAAGACATATTAAATAAATAAAAAATTAAGAGATATATAAGCCTTTAGAGTGATAAATATATTCAAATTCAATTGAATTATCGAAATCACTTTATTTGAAAACAAAGTTGTGTTAATGATATCGATTGCACGACCAAAACAAATAATTGGCTCGCAATTGAATTCGGCTTTTAACTGATCTTTCAATATTAACTTAAAAGTGTCACACTGCATCTAAAAATATTAATAAAATTAGATACGATCTCGTTACGAGTAACGAGTAAGTGTTCCGGTCAATTGCTGTTTTAAATGATACCATGTATATTCGATACAAACTCAGAATTAACCCCCCCCCCCCTTCCTTTCTGATAATGTATAAAATTCCCTTATTACGTAATAATGGGTGTGTCAATGAGTGTTCCAGATAGTTATTTCTACGATCAATAACTTTGCTTCTATAATGCATTATAAAATCTTAATCGTTTTTAAGTCATTTGTAATATACTTTACGAGATTCTTGGTCCCAAAAATAAAGAGGTCAGCCCCTGTCTCTTTATTTTGGTGGAAAGACCTCTTGTTGCTCTCTCATTTTTGTTATTTATGTCTTTACAAAATATCAACTGATTAAAAAAGATGCGGATCAAAACGTATGAAAATGTTCATACAAAATTTGTACCAAATTTTCGTGCCTAAACGAGCTCCAAGAAATGGCACCACTGATGCAAAACAACTAAATGGTGTACAATTTTAAGCTATATGCTACCTAAAAAATTCAAATTCATATCTCTGATAGTTTCTGAGATCCGCTGGAAACGGAAGACCTTAATTATCAATGGTCAATGCATGTTATGCACATCATGCACAGGCATTACATGAAACATACCTTGTTCGTCGTCCATTTAAAATCAACTCCTGATGTGCCATGTCTCATTAATGTTGTAAAGTCGCGCTCAAAACTGTCTGTCACTGTTGCATTAGCTGGACAGATATATGTAACCAAGTAACATCATTTGCATTCATGTTTGGATTTAAATTAAAAAAAACCCACCTGACTGACATATAATGTGATTTCATCAAATTACAATATTTACATATAATATAGCAACATTGAGGGGAAATGAGATATATGATTAGATATATATCATATATAATGTTAAGGCGAGAAAAAAAAGTCCGACATACAAGCAACAGTATCGCAATTGGTTCCCGAATATCCCTCAGTACATGAACATGTATATTCGTCTGAGTGCAATCCATCTTTACAGGTTGCGGGGTATTTACATGGCGAACTTATGCAAGCTTCATGCAAAGAAAAAGAATAAAACTTAAGATTATTAAAATCCTGAAAGCAATCAATTTTTCTAAAAAAATATTTTCAAGCTATTCATATATATTCTATTGCGTTTAGAAGAGTTTTACCAGATGGGGCTGCAGTCACTGTCAATAAAAAGCCTCTTCCGGGTTCGATAACGCTGTATTGGCTATCAAAACGGACCAACATCATATTGGTGGGTCCTAGGTTCTTCTTGATAAATCTTGCACCTCCTGAGTTTCCACAGATACTGTGAAAAATAAATTTTTGTTTATTTTTTTCGCATTAATGATGACGAAAGCAATCTACGTTTAAGGGTGCCATTGTATGTTGAAAGTAGATAAATCTTAAAGTTAAACAAAATAAACGATATATACCTTAAATGTTCAGTTTAATCTTGGCACATTTGCATACATTTCCAATAACAATAAAAATTGTCTTCCCATACCTTGCTTTTATTAGTTTGGATGATTATAGTGGCAAATTGTTTGATTGTTGTGTTTAGATTGAGGTATTATTGTAATAACAATGATATCAACATATTAAATTTTAACTTATATTTCTTTTTGTTCAATTACAAAAGTCATAAAAATTTCCTTACGAGATACAGGTAAAGACTAAACTCCGGTAGTTATGATATCTGTTATAAAAAATGATACTAAAACTAAAAATAATGTATTTGTATTCAGGATATTACAGTTTTCCCTTGGTTCCAGAGAGATAATCTCTAATCTCGATGTAGTGTAAACAGTTGTCCAGGATACTGCTTGGAAGTCCTATACTATTGATATAGACCTGTATCGTTGTTTTGTCTGGCCCCTTAAAAATGAATAGGAATTAAAATAAAACCTTAATTCAATCTAACATCAACACGTATTAACACGTCCCTACAATATCATCTATTATTGTTCTCTTCAGGTATTTTGACGCCTTTATTTTGAATCATACTAATAAGTTTTATCTTGCTCTATTATAATACGGTATGTAATTTCATCTTTAATTAAAATTCATTATTCAGTGATAAATAAATATTAAGGAGAACAATAAACTGAAAATAATGAACTGGGAGTTTAAAATAAAGTTTTTATACAAAGGGAAGTTATTTCTCTCCGACCTTTAACCACTGTTTTAATTATCAATAGAGTTTTGTTTTGAATAAGCCTGTACAGTAATGTAAATAACGCTTACTGCAAACTATTTCAAAGGTAAATAATGCAATATATTATGATACGGGCAAAGTTATGAATACAATTATAATACAAACTAGAGCAAAGCTCGTTGCAAAGCAACGAGTGGGTCTTCCGTTAGTATAAGGAGCAAAGCTTGAAGTTCCTGTAAGAAGCAGAGCTCTTAAACCAATAACAAGAGTAAATTAAATAAAAAGATGACAAAAATCGAATTATTCCTGGTACGACTTAACAAAACCCAAATGATTTTAAGTACGAAGTAACAAAAACCTTTTCGATTTCAAGAACGACTTAACAAAAAAATCCGAATGTGTTCAAGTACGACTCAACAATTATTTTTGGTACGAGTTAATTTAACTTTTAACTTTATGCTATTTTTTAAACCAATAACGTGGAATCAAAATTTCCGGAAAAATCAATTTTTAAACCCCAATATCTCTGTAATGAATCATCCGATTTAAAAACGGTTTTCAGTGTTAGATTCAGCTTATTTAGCTCTACTAAATACATATACGTTTTTTATTTTATCAAAAAATTCAAATTTTCGAAAAATTTGATTTACTTCCGGTTTCGACCGGAAGTGACGGATTTTCATTTCCAGCCTTATTACATAGGCAAAACGATCAATATATAAGCTCAAAAAATTTCAACTTTCTATCTTGAATCGTTTTTGAAAAAAGCCGCGGACAAAATGACTTTTTGAAATTTTTAAAAATGACGTTACGTAAAAACGGAAGTGACGTTGCTTTAGAAACTTTAACATCTTTGAGCCATTATAATTTCACATTATCTCTGAAAGTTTCATGAAAATCGGTCGAAAACTTTTTGAGTTATGAAGCCGAAAAGAAGTCAGAAAAAAAAAGAAAAAGTATAATAATAACTAGAGCAAAGCTCGTTGCAAAGCAACGAGTGGGTCTTCCGTTAATGTCAAGAGTAAAGCTTCATGTTCCTGCAGGAAGCAGACTGTTTAAATCAATAACAAGAGCAACTTAAACTAAAACATTAAAAAAAATCGAATAATTCTTGGTACGACTTAACAAAATACGAATGATACTTTGTACGAATTTACAAAAACCTTAACCATTCTAAGAACGACTTAACAAAAAAAATTCCGAAGGTATCAAAGTACTTAACAAAAATCGAATTATTTTTGGCACGAGTTATTTAACTTTGAACTTTACGCTATTTTTGAAACCAAAAACGCAGAATCAAAATTTCCGAAAAATCAATTTTTAAACCACGATATCTGTTATGCATCGTCCGATTTAAAAACGGATTTTAGTTTTGTACTCATCATAAAAATTACCAAAAGTTACATATGTTTAATTTTTACTATTGAAAAACATGAAAAACTAAAACAAGAGGCAAATGGGCCACATCGCTCACCTGAGGAACAATAGGTATGATAAAATTAGCTTAATGGAGTCCCAATACAAACTATCTGGACAATGTACAATAATACATGTAGATCCTGTATAAATAAAATCCATTTCCCCCTGGATACTCTTATGTTTATAATCATTTGTCCCTTTTGGATGATTTTATAGTCATATCACATGTTGAGTATTGCAGTTCTCAAAAAGATCCTTAACAATAGTTTATATATGGGATATAAACCTACATCAAACTCTTAACCTTCTTGTGAGGCCAAAGAACTTAACAATTATAAAGATTCATCTGGCTAATTAGTTTCTGAGAAGAATATTTTTAAATATTTACTCTATATATTCCTATGTTAAACTTTGACCCCCCCCCCCACCCATTGTGGCTCAAACCTACCCCCGGTATCATGATTTTCACAACTTTGTATCTACACTACCTGAGGATGCTTCCACATAAGTTTCAGCTTTCCTGGCTGATTAGTTTCTGAGAAAAAGATTTTTAAAGATTTTCTCTATATATTCCTATGTAAAAATCCATTCCCCCATTGTGACCCCACCATACCACCTGGGACTATGATTTGAACAAACTTGAATCTACACTACCTGAGGATGCCTCCACACAAGTTTAAGCTTTTCAGGCCGAATAGTTTTTTAGAAGAAGATTTTTGAAAAATACCAACAAGTTTTCAATAATTCTCAATTATCTCCCCTTTAAAGAGGGCGTGGCCCTTCATTTGAACAAACTTGAATCCCCTTCACCTAGTGGTGCTTAGTGCCAAATTTGGTTGAAATCTGCCCAGTGGTTCTTGAGAAGAAGATGAGAATATGAAAAGTTTACAACAACGACAACGACAAATTGTGATCAGAAAAGCTCACTTAAGCCTTTGGCTCAGGTGAGCTAAAAACAAAATGAAGGAAACATAATTGCATACTTTTATTGAAAAACAAATTTTCATAGCTAACAATTGTAAATTACCTTAAACAGCCATAATTTTGTTTGTTATAATTTCTTATCAAACACAAACCACAACAAGGCATGATGCTTTCTTAAAGTTCCATTACAGTAAGTGTTCATGAATTATCCGATTAATAATTTGAATTACTGGTAAATAGTCTGTAGAACACATTAAGGAATATGCATGTGGGTAGAGGTGACAGGTTAACCTCAAGAGCTCAAAAGAATCAACAGGTAAAAACCACGTGGCCACCAATAGCTGAAATTAAAAAAATCAATAAGCTGTGTTAATACATGTACCGGTACTAATAATAGCTGTTTTTACATTAACATATGCATAGTATTTCTGAAAAAAAAATACACTGACCATGCAGTGTAATTAGTATGACATATCCCGATACGTGACATTAGATGGCACAGGACAGTTTTTTTTATACATTCCATTGTAGCCTGGGAACGTGTGTCTTCGGAACCCTGTAACTAGAATTTCCTCAGTTCCCATTCAGCACAAATACCTTTAATTCACTCTTTATAAGGCCAATCACCAATTTCGGAAGAAAATTACTAGTCAAAACCTGTAAAATTTTCTACATATTGGTTTTTATGAGATTTTGACCCTTCCATATTTTGCTAATTTTTCATGATTTTTCAGCTTTTTATACCTCCCCCAGCCAATTCCCTGGAAAGGGTTGACCTTCCGTACCATGTGCATGTTGCTCCATCACATGTCAGAAACTTACCGGTGTATAGTTTATAATGCCCCATCCACCTACTTTTCGTGTTATTTACCCTCCCGTCTGTAACTTGCATTTTCACTGTCTAAAGTCAACACAACAGTCATAGCCGCAGGTTTCGCATTTTACTTCTGAATCTCATGTACCTAACATATAGGGCCTACATATTGAATATCAATTTCAACAAGAGACATCCCTCTAACTAATGATAATCATTAAAAATCATTTCATGAATTTTAGCAACACTCATAAGCCTACTAGTACAGCAACTCTCAATTTTACAAAAATATTGATGGGTACTTTATCCGAAACTGTCCCTTGCTACCTTTTACTTACACTAACATTCTTTGAAAAGTCATCTTGTCTTAAACTTACAAAGCTTATGCTATTCCGAGAAAAAGTATTCCTCATTTTGCCAATTCCATTAAGGATTAATAAAAATATGGCCATTTAAGTGAACCCAGCATTTCCACTTTCCTCTATTTAACACAGATTCATAGGGCTCTCCATAAATAAAGTATCTTTACCTAATCTTATAGAGGTCAACTGTTGTTCAACCTCCCTAAATAAGAAACCTTATTAAAAACTACATACATATACATGATATTATTATGACAAAAGCATCACATCACTTAGAAATACCCTTACATGTATACCCTCCTCCTATTTTTTGATTTTCCTAAGAAGCATTAGTTTGAACACTTTAACCAAATATTATGAAACTTATGGCAATTCCCTTGAGTCATTTCTCACAAATATTTGAAAACAACCATCACTGATATTGAAAATTGATCTTTTCTTGATAAATGGATGAAATGTAACATTTTTTTTCACAAAAAGACATGCTGCCATACATGTGATTTCTTGTTTTCATGAAACAGTAAGCTAATAATCATATTTAGTGAATATCTTATTTATTCTGGTTTCTAGTCTCCTTTTAACTTTGCTAAAATAGTAACACCTACAAGTGTGATGTCTGCTCTTAATTAAAATAAAATTCAAACACAAGCGGGTACCTGGGGACGGATGAGAATTCCATGATAAATGTTCAAATTTTACATGTTTTCCAACATTTTTGATGCATATATACAATAAAAGGGTAAAAATATGTTGTTTCTTGATCATTTCGAGAGTAATTATTATAGCAGATGTTATTTCAAGGTCAAATGTACATTTACATATCAAACATGTAATGGTAATGGAGACAATTTATTGGAAAGAGGGGGTGGCTTTCTGAATTCTGTAAATATATCTAAAATATCACTTTTGGATAGGAAGGAGCAAAAACTTGAGTTTTTTGACATATTGTATATTTTGATAACTGTATTTGTCTACGTGTGAATTTTATTTGAAAGAAAAATATGCTGTTTTAAAAAAATTGAGTTATATAAGTCAAGTTGCTTAATGTTATTTCATGAAATCAGACAGCAAAATTGCTGCAAATTTATAATTTAAATAATTCAATTGATCAAAACTCTTTTACAGTATTAATTCTTATCTCGGTAATTAACTTGAGCCTATTAATTGTCATCAGGGTAGGAAATGCCTACTCTCTAAGCCAATTTACTCTAGTGGTGGTCATTCTACACATTTAAAAGGGAGTTACTTCCCTTGTATATTATAGCTAAAAAATCATGTAATGACATATATTACCAACAAAATCATCCATTTTCCCCCCAAAAAAACTACTTTTGGTGCAAAATCCACTAAAAATTACAGTTAAATGAGAAATCTGAAAATACCATGTAGTCTTGAAACTTACACTAACATTCTCTGAAAAGTCATCTTGTCTTAAACTTACAAAGCTTATGCTATTCCGAGAAAAAGTATACCTCATTTTGTCAAATCCATTAAGGATTAAGAAAAATATGGCCATTTAAGTGAACCCAGCATTTCCACTTTCCTCTATTTAACACAGATTCATAGGGCTCTCCATAAATAAAGCATCTTTACCTAATCTTTTAGAGGTCAACTGTTGTTCAACCTTCCTAAATAAGAAACTTTATTCAAAACTACATACATATACATGATATTATCATGACAAAAGCATCACATCACTTAGAAATACCCTTACATGTATACCATCCCCCTATTTTTTGATTTTCCTAAGAAGCATTAGTTTGAACACTTTAACCAAATATTATGAAATTTAAATGCTTCTAATCTGATCAATTGAATTTTTAAGCAGCGTGAAATTAAAACCATCGCAATTGATATTTTAGTAAAAATTATGAAATTTTAACACAGTGGAATTAAAACGACTTACAGTATTTCATCCGAACAGCCTCAAAGTATAATTTTCTGCTATACCATTTTTTATTAAATGAATTCTACTGGGGGTTTTTTGCAAAGAAATTTAGCGAGGATTTTTTTCTCTTTTCTTATTAATGACAGGTTTTAAAAACAATATTAAGTTTAGCATGTATAAAATTCCATAAACAATTTTACAAAGCTTTGGATTTTAGTTGCACAATGAAAAAATGAGGGATTGCATGATAATACATGCTCATTTTGAAATTTAAAGCATTGTTGATTTCTTTTACTAGATGGAGATATGCACAAAATGATGTTGCTCTGTGATGCTTTGCAAAGATTAAAAGCATGAGAGAGAGAGAGAGAGAGAGAGAGATCTGAGGCACATGTAGTAAACATTATTACATACATTTGTCTTACTGTAAAAATTGTTTACAATGTAGATGTGTTCTGCATGTAAAGTTTACCTAAAATGAATCAATAAAATTCAATATATATAAAAGATAAACTAATCTCAAAAAATTTGCAATGGTTCTGCGAAATAATCAAATCTTGAGAAGAATGTTTTATAGATATCAGGGAACATTAACCTAAAATCTGAACTTAAAGTTCTTTTCATCTTGCACTCTGTTTTACATGCTCTTTCACAGGCGATAATCATATATAACGGCGAGCCAGACAAAAGTTCTAATTTTAATTAGATTGAATATTTACCATGTCAAATATTTATTTAATTAAGCACAAGGCTGTCTGAGTTCTTTAATTCATTAATTAAGTGGAGGTGATATGGTAAAGATCTGCTATATTCAAATATTTAGGGTAAAGTTATCATCATGCAAACATGCACTCTAATTACAACATTCTACTCTTGTGTGCCTTTGGACCCCCACCCTTTTTAATTGCACTGTTTTACAGTGTGTGGTGTGTTGTTCAATACAAAATAAGACATACATATACATAATATATAAATAGAAATTCAAAAGAGTAGTGAGCAAAACATACACATGAAAATACATTGGACAGATAATATCCCGAGATTTCTCTGACTCAAATACCCGCCTTTATATTGTTACGCACGCCAAAAGCGGAGGTTAGAGTCAGAGGAATGTCGGATTAGATTGAAAAGTGCACAAACACTTTGAAAAGAAAAAGTCAATAGGACATATCCTGTATTGAAACATACCTTTATAATTTGTCATACGTTAGTTGAGCTGAAATTTCCACTATCACCGTCTTGCAGGCCTTTCTTCTAACAAACCGCTATCAGCTGTTGTTCGCAGTCAAAACATGGCGAGTTGACATGGTGAATCGTACGATAATTATTTCGATTAAAGCTAATAAGACTAATAAAAAACTAACAACGTAATTATCGACCGAATTAACGAAATTATTTCAATAAACACTCTGATTAACTATATAAAAAAGGAGTTCGGTTTTATGACCTGTACGAAATCTTTTCAGCAGGAGTTACTTTAAGTGTGAATTTTGCACTATTTTTTAAACCAATTACGAGGAATCAACATTTCCGGAAAAATCAATATTTAAACCCCGATATCTCTGCAATGCAGTATCCGATTTTAAAACCAATTTAAGTTTTGTATTTAGCTTTGCAAACTATACACTATGCATATAATTTGATGTTTTTTATAAAGTTTTATGATCAGTACGAATTGTTACAGTAGAAGTTACTTTCAGTGTGAATTTTGCACTATTTTTGAAGCCAAGAACGCGGCATCAAAATTTCCGGGAAAATCAGTTTTTAAACCCCGATATCTCTGTAATGCATCCTCCGAATTTTAAACGGTTTTCAGCATTAGATTCAGCTTAAAAAGCTCTACAAAATACGTATACGTTTATTGTTTGATCAAAAAATTCAATTTTTCGAAAAATTTGATTCGCTTCCAGATTCGACCGGAAGTGACGGATTTTTATCATATAGCCTCATTACAGAGGTAAATCGACCAAATCATAACCATTTAAAATTTCAAGCCTCTATCTTAAAGCGTTTTTGAGAAAACTCCCGGACAAAATGACTTTTTTAAAAATTGAAAAATGACGTAACGTCAAAACGGAAGTGACGTTGTCTTTAAAACTTTAACATCTTGGAGGGACGATAACTTGCTAAAATCTCCGGAAGTTTCATTGAAATCGGTTGAAAACCTTTTGAGTTATGAAGCAAAAAAGGAGTCAGAAAAAAAAGAAAAAGTATAATAATAATAACTAGAGCAAAGCTCGTTGCAAAGCAACGAGTGGGTCTTCCGTTATTGTCGGAAGTAAAGCTGGAAGTTCCTGTAAGAAGCAGAGCTCTTAAACCAATAACAAGAGTAACTAAAATAAAAAAGATGAAAAAAATCGAATATTCCTGGTACGACTTAACAAAATACGAATGATTTTATGTACGACTTAACAAAAACCTTTCCGATTTTAAGAACGACTTAACAAAAAAAATCCGAATGTGTTACAGTGCGACTTAACAATTATTTATGGTACGAGTTAATTTTACTTGTAACAATACGCTATTTTTTAAACCAAGGACGCGGAATCAAAATTTCCGGAAAAATCAATTTTTAAACCCCGATATCTCTGTAATGCATCGTCCGATTTTAAAACGGCTTTCAGTGTTAGATTCAGCTCAATAAGCTTTACAAAACACATATTCATTTTTGATTTGATCTGAAAATTCATTTTTTCGAAAAATTTGTTTCACTTCCGGTTTCGGCCGGAAGTGACAGATTTTCGTTTCCAGCCTTATTACAAAGGTAAATCGACCAAATCATAACCATTGAAAATTTCAAGCCTCTATCTTAAAGCGTTTTTGAGAAACGCCGCGGACAAAATGACTTTTTGAAATTTTTAAAAATGACGTAACGTCAAAACGGAAGTGACGTTGTCAAGAAAACTTTAACATCTTTGAGTGATAATAATTTCACATTATCTCTGAAAGTTTTATTAAAATCGGTTGGAAACTTTTTGAATTATAAAGCCGAGAAGGAGTCAGAAAAAAAAAGAAAAAGTATAATAACTAGAGCAAAGCTCGTTGCAAAGCAACGAGTGGGTCTTCCGTTAATGTCGGAAGTAAAGCTGGACGTTCCTGTAAGATGCACATCTCTTAAACCAATAACAAGAGTAACTAAAATAAAAAGATGAAAAAAAATCGAATTATTCCTGGTACGACTTAACAAAATCCGAATGATTTTAAGTACGACTTAACAAAAACCTTTCTGATTTCAAGAACGACTTAACAAAAAAAATCCGAATGTGTCCAAGTACGACTTAACAATTATTTTTGGTACGAGTTAATATTACTTTGAACATTACGCTATTTTTTAAACCAAGGACGCGGAATCAAAATTTCCGGAAAAATCAATTTTTAAACCCCGATATCTCTGTAATGCATCGTCCGATTTTAAAACGGCTTTCAGTGTTAGATTCAGCTTAATAAGCTCTACAAAACACATTTACATTTTTGATTAAATCAGAAAATTCATTTTTTCGAAAAATTTGTTTTACTTCCGGTTTCGACCGGAAGTGATAGATTTTCATTTCCAGCCTTATTACAGAGGTAAATCGATCAAATCATAACCATTCAAAATTTCAAGCCTCTATCTTAAAGCGTTTTTGAGAAAAGTCCGGGACAAAATGACTTTTTGAAATTTTTAAAAATGACGTCACGTCAAAACGGAGGAAACGTTCTATTTAAAACTTTTACATTTTTGAGGGACGCCAACTTGCAAAAATCTCTGAAAATTTCATTAAAATCGGTTAAAAACCTTTTGAGTTATGAGGCAAAAAAGGAGTCAGAAGAAAAGAAAAAGAATAATAATAATAATAAAAAGAAACCGAAGAATAACAAGAGGGTCTTCCGTTGGAAACGGAAGACCCTAATAATAAAAAGAAACCGAAGAATAACAAGAGGGTCTTCCGTTGAAAACGGAAGACCCTAAAAAGAAACCGAAGAATAACAAGAGGGTCTTCCGTTGAAAACGGAAGACCCTAAAAATGTCAACATAAGTATTTCACTTACCTTGATTAACCACGTACACGTTAGACCATTGATATATCCAATCATGTCAATCCAGTCTGAGTGTCCCGCTCTTAGATTTATAGTTCCCCCGCATCCTACAAGAAAAAAAAACAAGGAAAACATTCGAACTTAAAAAACTTGATAAAAACCATCAATCCTGCAATCTTTTCGTTTTTCTAACATGGAACAAGGTTTAGCTATTCAATCGTCATGGAAGTAATAATTGGATCCAAAAATACCATTGTTCCACGTAGACTTACATATATAATCTTTAATCTGTCGTAGTAGAATTTAGGTGAATGTTATTTCAGGATATTTAAGTGAACAAAATGCATAATTTGGATAAAAAACAACATCCGGAGCCACGTATTTACTGCTTTGAGAAAGAATGTCAATGTCGTTCGATTTGTCGTGTTTGTTCGTTTTTATGTCGGAATATTTTCTGTTGTGGAATGAATTTTAATCAATGTATAGTACATAATTGAATAAAATACGTCTTACATTGTCAAAACATACCAGCACTAGTGTTCACACGTGTACAGTGTGGCCCCGACAGTCCATCCACACACTCACAGCTACACACACCATCAACCTGCTTCACGAACCCCTCGTTCTGACAAACGGGGGGATTTGTACAGTCATCTGAATAAAACAAAATAAATTAAATTCAACTCTTGTGACAAGATATCGCTCGAACTAGTAACAAATATCGTTTTTTCAAGATTATCTTTTTTTTTCAATTAAAAATATCCAAAACATGAATCAATCGCTTGCTAGAGAGTCATATTTAATTAACACTTGTACAAACGTATTTATATTGTTTGCATGTCTAATTTGGTAACAGAGCCATTAAAATCGCAATCATGTCCAAAGCCCCTTACAATAAAGCTTATAAAATCAAGATAAACAGAAATGGATACCGATAGGTGAAGTTTGACAATGCATATCATTGAAACACATTCAGTAAAAAAAATCCTGACTGGTTACCAAAATATTTTTAAAATGTTTAACGTTTATTTCGTTCATTTCATAACTAACGAGCAAACTCGATTCAACAATTGTTAAATTAACTCTCTATATAGTTCAATTTCACTAGGGCGTAATGTTCCATAGCACACTTATGTCATTTGAGCCAAAAAGCAGTTCGTACCAGCACATTGGTAGAATGCGTTCAACTCCGCCCGATCATAGAATGAGAGATAATCGTTCCGTTCTTCCGTCAAGTATTCCAAATCCGGGTTAATAATGTTCATTCGTATCTGCATAGCAAAACATTGACTAGCTGATAGATGGCGTTACAATGATCATTTGAAATGTATTTTTTTTTTTTAATGTGATTACTCAAAACCCCTAAATATTACAATGATACCGGCTAAGTTTTCAATCTGTTTTCTGCTCTTTTTTAAATAAGTTATTACTTGTGTGGATTAACTTTACTCATTTTGGATTATATATGCATGATAAATACATCATACCGTTAACGGGTAATGAAGTACCGAACTCAGGTCGTATTCTCTGGCGTTAAACAGATCATAACCTGCGTAACTAAGTTCGCTGTATTTGGTTATATGATCCCAATTAAAAGATATAACTTTGTTCCGATCTTCCAGTCTAGATTGCACGTGCTGGGCTCCCACAACATGCATCATTTCGTGTAAGGCAATATGCACCTAAAAATGTACCTGGTTATTCAGCACAAACGCCAGGCACACAAGCTTGAATTTAAGGGTGAGAGTTTGTAAATGCGTCTTATTAAACGTCACTTTACTTCTAAACATAATGGTAAACTTAGCTCTCAGCTTTATAAATGAGTTCCTTTATTATTATTATCATTATCATTATGAATATTATAATTTTTTATGCAGCATTTCACCACTTCACAGCAATACATAGTCAATCTATTATGATAAATTGACGCTACAGATGAAAAAATATGACACTGTAAGTGTTCAAGTTTTTAAATGATAGCAGATGTTGGAAACAAATTAAAATGTTTTTGGTTGTTGTGAATAAAACCTACTGTAAGACAGTGAATTTCAGACAACCATAAAGCATGGACCCGGTATGTTTTAAATCCAATTGGCGTCTCACACCTATAGAAAAGAACACCAAAAACAACGATGTTTACATTATTGCATCATTGAAACAAAAATAAGCAACTTTTTTTTCAAAATACACTAAGACTGATTTTTTTAAAATTTAACAAACAAGAATTATCTATATATTTTAAAAAGATTTATGAAAACAATACCAGAAATGATGATAGACGGAAAAGTGTATGATTTCTTTTTTAATTAATAAAACCGTGTAAAAAATAAAGGCTACGGTTGAAATCTTACAATAGTTGCTGTCTCTAGTTAATACAATGTAATTTAGATAGATTTTAACAACGTACCCGACAGTTGCACATAACCATTGATGAAGGAAAGTTTTATGTCTAAATAAGTGTTTTATATTTTTCTTATTGTTGGTTCAATCGTGTTTTAGGTACCAAGTTTGACGTCAAAAGGACATTGTATTTACAAAAACGGATTTGTTTGTTTTGGTGTTTTTTTTGGAAATAGGTTTGGCAAAAAAAAAGATAAAGTACAATGTGATTTAACGAAGATAAAATAAGAATGAAATTATCACAATACAACTCAAAAGCACAGATAAATTTAATTCTAAAAAATGACAAATACTGTGCAGGCTTTTAATTTTTCTCTGATTGCATATCCTTCTGTCTTTGAATTCTTGAATAAATTTTGACGATTTGTTTGCCAATACGTTTAAATAGTATGTTCAAAAATAAGTATGTTTAAAATCACCACTCGTCTGAGTGACACTTTCTCCCCGTGGTATCCCAGATTTGGACGACTGACATTGTTATTATAATTGTGACGCGGTATATATGCAAGACTGTGAACAAACAAGTTGGATCATGTGATTTCTAGTCATGTGCCTACTGTACCCAATTTGAAGGGTGGTAGAAGTCTAGAGACAAAATTAAGAATAACATGTGAAGAAAGGGTGTTTTCATTATATACTTCATAAATGAACAAAGACCCTGTCAGTATAAGATACTTCTATTGACTTACGTGGATTCGTTTCCATTTACTTCTACATAGTAAGACTGCGATGTACGTGGTACCCATTTGACACAACTGGCCTTGTTAAATTGTTCGACCGCTTTAGTAAAAACATTACTGATGCTGGTAACTAGGAAAAATAAATAAATAGAAAATTAAATAAAAATAAATCATAATAATAATAATAATAATAATAATAATAATAATAATAATAATAATAAATAAAAAAAAAAAAAGAAAATTAACGTTTGTGTTTTTTCTTTTTATTTTAGGGGGTTAAGAGCGGTGGGGGAGGTGGGTGGACATAACATCAAGGTATATGTTTTTAGTATGTTTTGCACCACCAAATATAAGAGTTTGAGAAAGATATAATTATATCAATTTCATTTGCTTACAATACACATTGCTTTCGATAACAATTTATACGTTATAAGTTTTAAATTGTACCTCTTAATTGTATTTTGTAAAATAAAAACTCTCTAATAGCTGGAACATGGCTGTCACTTCACTCATTTCACATCAACCTACCATTATCATACGACCTATAGTTAATTTGATACGGGATAATCCTATGCGGCCATTTCATTGATTCATCCTTGATGAATACTCTTCTCTCAAGGTTACGTTTTGTAGATGCTTTCTGTAGACAAAAAACAGGTGGAAAAAATATTTTCTTTCAACCTGATGTGTTTTTAAACAATACTAAAGCATGCAGAACATATTGACAATAACGTGGATATGCATACAAATGTATGTCACTTACATTCTTCAACTATGGCGTTTAACATTTCCAGATACAGATGTAATATGATTCTACAATACAACCTTGTTGTAACATGATGCTTTTCTTGATGTAAATTGTCAATATTTACATGCACGGCTTTCGATGACCGTAGATAGTAAAATTTTCTTGTTCATTGCGAGAATTTTCATTTTACATAGCCCATAGAAACATTTTTTTAGCAAACGTACTAAATCGGCTTGTGGTCTTGGGAAATGTCTGTCATGTTTTTCTGCTGTCATTAAATTGTTCGGCGGTTTCTTGGTTTTCCTAGGCTGTTTAGGTTAGAAAGAAATAATAAATCAAAAAACAACAAACCTGAAACGACCGAAGCATACGTTATTGTTAAGAGATACTCAGGTAAGTAATTAATTTGATTTGTATAATTTCTTTTCTGAGATAAATTTCATCTTGCCAAATACATATTGATGTCAACATTTTATGGTTTCTCATTTAAAGTTAAAATTGATTTGTATTGTGTTATGAAATATATTGCTATTTAGATTTTGATTTTCGATAACGTAAAATGTTATTTATGTTTTTCCTTATGTTAAAAGGTAAACAATCGAATAAGTCAACCACCATCCTTATAAACAAATATTTGTTTGAGTACAATTCAATAAAATAACATCGCTTATAAAACTAAAACTATTATACATATTATTCATTGGGGTTATATAATACGAAGCTAGTTGAAAAAAGCTACCTGCATACGGATAGCATTTTTTGATAAGTCAGATAATAACAGAGAATGATACATGTATAAAATTCATATGTGAGACATTTATTTCTGTCTTTGCGGTAACCTGAATAGCATTCAAATTTAGATACGCTGTAATCAGTTTTAAAATTGAAACCATATCAAACATATTTTTGAATGTAATAGTCTAAAATCACATTTTCATTGGCATATGTCAGACAGTTTTAAAATTTTAAAGGTTATTTTGGTCTATGGAAAAGAATGAGATGTGACTTATTCTATTTCTTAGACTCATCTGAACCTTTAAATTTGAACAGACAAATAACAATATACATAAACAGGAATATATTGCCTTTATCTTCTTGCCGTCCAGATACAGAATCATTCTCAAATCATTTCCATCTTCATGTGAATCTTTGTCCGGTAGTGGCTACGAATAAATGATGTCAAAACGTAGTTTGCAAAAATATAGTGAGAACGATACATTTAACATTCCTGAATTCAACAAAAAAACGGAAAAAACAAGTAGCGGAAAGCATACAAAAGGTAATTGTAATTTGATGCAATGATTACCTTATCTTTTTTATCGTAAATTATTCTTATTTTCATATACATTTCTTACCGTTTTGGAACTTGTATCTCTAGTGTTTTGTCCTGTAATAATAGCAAATGTATATCAACAACGTGTTAGGTGTTTAAACAGTCATTGATGTCCTAGTGGTACATGCATCAGTTAAACATACAATAAAATATATCAATTCATGACATATCGTAGATATAAAGTATAGACACGCATTTGATAACTGTTAACCATTTAAATATTACGTTAATACATCTATAGAGCACTGACTTGTAAAAAATACCATAAGCTTCCAAATTTTTAGATAAAAAAGACAACACTTACAACTGCAGTTAAATTTTTCCTCAAGTTTTTTTTTGTAAAGCCCTAAGACTTAAGACTTTTAAGACTCAAGTCTTTTATTTTTAAAAGTGTCGATAAAAATAAAATAAAATGAATGAAACGACCCCCCCCCCCCCCCAGTGCACTAAAGACAAACGTGTGTACTTAAAACTGAAGCAAAGAAATATAAATAAGGCACCGACAGTTTGTGTAATTGTTGTTAATTTAACATAAAGGTGCATTTAGACACCTCTTCAAGAAATCTCATTAAAGTTTAACAATTTTGATCATACCGAAAACATTTTAAGTAAATGAAAAGAAATGGTTTTCTTATAAATGTTGGATAAAGTTAATTTAATTAAACATTACAAAGTATTATTTTTATAATCTGTCTGAATCTTTGAATATAAATAAAACTGAATTTAAAAACTGCTCCTATAAAAGTAATTCTGATCATATTAAGCCGTACACGAGACATGAAATATTACATAAATAACTTACTTTCTCTGGATTTAGATGAACATTCAAAAAACAATTGTAATGCCAGATATATCAGAGCAATAATTGAAGATTTCCACATGTTGACTAAGACAGGTCCTCCAATGAGTGATTTAACGAACGTATAGAATACAAAATAATGAATCAACATTTCGCACTGTTTGGTTGACTATAGATTTAAATTACGTAAACAATATGTTGTTCAAGCATTTGAGCTTACAAAAATTCAAGGACTATATGTGATATCTTTAAAAAATAATTAATGATGCATATCAAGAGACACTTACATTGATTAACATTCATGCACTCGGATTCTAAAATGTTTGTTTTTGTAACTAAATGCTGCATAAATTGTTTTGTTCAATTCATTCAATTTAAAACGAAAATTGCATTCATCAGAAGTTTATTTAATTTCAAAGTGCATAATTTTATTTGAAGTATGTTGTCACTGAAAATTTAAATACAACTGTATGCCTTTAATGTCATATGAGAAAAATAAAATAGCTGAACACAAACAACTTGTAAATGCCAGGCATTTAAAGCGCAATTATTTTGGTGGAGTTTAATATAAAATGAATTTAATATTGTACACATTTTTTGGTATGTAAAAAAAATTTACATTTAAAAGTTTTCTGTTTCCAACGGGAGACCTTATAGTGATTGTAGTGTTTCTGTTTTCTTTCTTTATTCACCATCCTAATGTTTCCCCTTTTTGTCGGCAGACCTTTTAAGAAAAGACGAACACACTATTTTTTTTTTTCATTTTCAGGGATGATAGAAAAACTTGCACATCAAGAATTTGCAGGATGATAAATCTTTATTTGTTGTTGCGTTTGAAATATTTTTTTTTTATTTTTCGATGTAATTTCCTTTCCTTAGTGAACGTACCTAAACATGTTTTTAAGTATTTTTTTTTAATGAAATATTTGTAAAAATGCATACATGCGTCATCTTTGCAATGTTAAATGTACCAAAAAATCTACTTCCAGTGAAATATCCATTATTTCAGATAGCTGTGTTTACAACAAATATTGCACCCATGAGATTTCAAAGACTGTAAGTGATGAATATACAAAACCTCAATGTGTGGTAGACATTTGAAATAAGATAACTTTTTCGACAGTCATGTTCGGTCATAAACGGAAGGGTTCAAACAAATTGTTAATGAATTTAAATGGGTTTTATTTGGCCTTGAGTAATTGATCGGTATGATTTATATTTTTTTCTTAAGATAATGGACTGAAATTAATTTTTACATCATATTAAGTCATTATTTTGTGTATTTCCAAAAAATATTTCAGATAAATAATTTCAGGGGTGTTTCGTACTACCTTAAACCAAAAAAAATGTTTTCTTTGGTGATTCATGAAGGATATCAAGTAAGCGACATTGCAGAAAAAAATACAAAACCCGGGTGAGTGGGCTATGCGATGATCACTACTTTCATATCCCGCATGAATCACTAAAAAAAACCCATTTTTTTGTTTTAATAAATTATTCAACATCTTTTTTTTTTATCTAAGTAACAAAGTGGTTATTAAAAGTAAAATTTACTTAATTATTGTTTTTGTAAATCAGTACACTTGCTATAAGTTTAAGTCTGACAGCATCATCATTTTTTCATGCAGTGCATGATATTTTCGTGCAGCCCCTGATTTTTCTAAAGTCGCTGTAAGTTCCGATCAATTGATAAACGGTTTTTAGATTTCGTTCATGTCAGTTTCCAGTCAGTTTCAGCCGCTGTAGACTTCGACCAATTTAATTACCAGACAGGTTAAATCTAGTCTGGTTGTTTCTGTAGAACTATGAATTGACTATAAGTTTCTGTAAGAATTAGAGAGAATCATACTCGGTTGATATAAATATTAGCATATGTTGGTTGTATCTGACACAACAACAAACGTTTAAATTACACTTTAACAATTCTTAACCCTCGTCTATGTTTATGACAATTTGCAGAGTGGCATTGATTATTTTTCATACATATGATATAAGTTCAAAATTAATTCTTTCTTAAATGCTTCTAAAATACTCTTTAAATATTAATTCATTTCAATATATGCATATCTCTTTTTATTACTTTGTTTACAGCGACGTATTGTCCACACTGTGGGCGTTGTGTTTAGCAATCCACAGTTAAAACATCTAAAACATTTACATAAACTGCAAATTTCGACAGTTGTTTTTTTATTTTTGTCTATTTAAGCATCGCCAAGCATATGCAAATTCTAAATATCGTATTTATTACAGTGCACCTGGTATCAGGTGCAATCTAATAATTGTAATAAATTAGCATAATAATACCATTTTATAGTGCATCTTGTTGTAATATATATTAACGGATTTGAAACATCTGACAGGAAAATTGCAGATGATTGGAGAAAAAAATGAATGTGGTTTTTTTTATCATTTACACTATCGTTTTCAAATGTGATCTGATATGTACGCATCATTGTGTGGTCATTTTTAGGGTGAGTGGATGAGATTTTGCAGTTGCTATTAGAGATTATGAAACATCTGAAATTAAAATTAACAGTATATTGTAAAGACAACAAATAATAAATGGTTTTATTATGTATCAAACATTATAGATGGTAATTTCAAATGGTTGCATTGTTTTGTTTTTGTTTGATTGTTTTTTTTCTCAGATCCACAAAGATAATAAAATTTGTGGGGAAAATCTTTTCGGTGGTTGAATGAATGGTTTCTACGGTATTAAGTATTTATTTGTTTGTGCATTTTTTGTTATTTAGTCCAGATACACGTAAACATAAGTATATGTTTTTGGAATCTTTTAGTAGTTTAAGCAATGATATTATTCATTGAAAAATGTTCGCTTTAAATTTTGTTTACTCAAATATAGTTATTAACGTCTTTGAATTGCTTATTCTTTGCTGTCGTTTTCCGACCAATGAAATGTCAGCAAATACAATCTTCCGCTGGGTAGCATGTTGACTGACTTTTTCTTACTAATTGTTCGACCATAAATAATCACCTAATTGTTTATTGATTTTTCAGTTTTTCCCCCTATAACGACAAAGAGCATACGGCGGGTGTGACCGGTTAGCAGAGGATGCTCACTCCACCTAGGCACCTGATCCTGCCCCTATCTTTTTAGGGGTCTGTGTTGTTCTGCTTTGAATTTGTATTGATTGAGATGGTTGACGGTTAGGTATTGTCATTTTGTCACGGCCATATACCCCCCCCCCCCCACAGCCTGAAAACCTGACCCAGGGACCATAAATTTCACAATTAGGTAGAGGAGTTTGTGGACAAAATAACCAAGCATTCAGTTTTTTCCCCTCTTGACAATCTGTTATTGCTCTTTTTCCTTCTAACTTGGTAAAAACATTTTGTAAGTTTTATTATGTCCTTTTTCGGAAGCAAACAATATTTCACGGTATATAACTTGTAATTTTTGGCCGACGTAAGTAAATCAAAAAAACAGGCACTTGTAATTATTGATAAATAAAAAATAAAAAAAATGTACATGACTGATGTGATATTATTGATTTATTATTCATTTCTTTTTTGAATACAAAGTCTGTCGTCCTCTCACTTTACAAACACTTCACATTTGAAATAAATGCAATTAAGCTGATGACTTTGTCTTTTTAAGAACTTTTTTAAACACAATGTGCCTATACTTTAGGAGCTATACAGCTACATTTAACAGTATTTTAAAAATTGCATGTTAATTCGTTATTTAATTGTTTTGTTGTTAACAAGAAGTTTGATCTCATAATGGGAGACAGGTTTGCTGGTTGTATCTACTTTATTACAAGTATCCCAATTTGTTCATCGTTGTCTTGGTAACCACCACTAACCAGAGCCAAATAAACCTATAAAGATAAAAAAAAAAATGTAAACACATCATTGAATGTAACGCTAAGGTTTTTTTAATAGCTTCATTTTGATACATTTATTTATTCAGATAGAAAGATAGATAGATAGATAGATAGATAGATAGATAGATAGATAGATAGATAGATAGATAGATAGATCATACGTTTATTGCAAACTATTCCAACCCAACCGTATAAACACACACAACGGGCTTCGAACATCGACACAACCTCACAAAATCCTTTGTTACAGTCAATCTGTTCACAAGGGTCTTGTCAAAAGTAAAACAGACATCAATATTAATATGTGTTTTGCAATTGAAAAAAGCAAATCAATATTTGAAGGTTTGTTTTCGCTAAAAAATTGAGTGTTTATATTCATACATTTCAAAAGAAAGTGGAACCATCAGTTAAGAATCATATTCACCACCACTATGTTTACTAAAATATTAATTAAATTAATAGTCTGTTTTCCAGCCACCCTTTCAGACCTCACATTTCTATTTTTGTTTGCAAAGTTCTAAAAACGTTTCTTTCTTTGATGATACAAAAAAACTGATGTTGAAATGAAATGCGATTAAATTATACATTTACCTTATTTACATGTAAATTGCTTGTTTAAAATTTAACTGAAAATACAATCAAAGTATATGGGAAACTTTTGTTATTAAAAAGGTACAAACTACTCAAAATAGTGGGGGTCAACACTCACTAATATCACAGAACTCCCCGTACCAGCCAGCGTCACAATTACACCGTGTTTTTGTTTCTGATAGAGCCTCACATTTTCCTTGGTTGCAATCTACATTGGCACATATATCTAGAACACAAAAACGATATTTATAAAATCAATAATTTTGTTACGTTTTTCAATTTCTTTAGGGTTTTTTTGGAGGAGGGGGGGGGGGGTGAATAGAAAAACACATTTTTACTAAAATGAGTTCTATTGAATTTTATTTCTAGGTAATCTTGCTTTAGTAAAAGTTGATTTTTTTATCAAACGGTTTGCATAACATACAACATACAAAGTCAGTGTGATGTATTCAATGAAATTTTCCAGTATTCTGTGTGATAACATGCATTATATTTTATTCATTCATTTTTCTATTAATTTATCTATTTATTTTATTGTTTAATTTGACATGGTTACATTTTATGAGCAAAAGTAAAGTAACAAGACCTACTTATGTCGCATTTGTTCCCACTCCATCCGTCGTTACATTTACAGATGTAGGTTGACGAGGAATGTGGAAAACATACGCCATTAAGGCAGCTGTTTTCATTACAGATATCTGTAGAAAAGACAAAAAAATATACTACAAAATGCCGCACATATACGCAATATTTAGACTGATTCAAAGAAGTATGCAATTAATTTTGATCACTTAGTTTAGAAATCAAAATCATATGAACTGAACAACTGTTGTTTTGATATGACAAAAAACTGCTATGATGGCTACCAAAGATCTATGTTAATTTGAACATTTTTATTGAATAAATTCAATAGTATTTAACAACAGGGGTATCCTTGTTATATCCTTTCCTTGAACAATGGAACAAGTTACATAAATGTTATAAGTATGTGGAAAGTAAGCTACATTCAGGCATATACTAAATGACTTAAAATTATTGTTAGTACATTGTAGAGCTATGACACTTTATGAATATGTTTTTTATAATTAAGGTCTTCCGTTTCCAACGGAAGACCTTATTGTTATTGCTTTGTTTCTTTTTATCTTTTATTTTTTTTTTCTTACGCTTTTTTGTACAAGCGATTTCTTGAAAACGACTGGACCGATTTTCGTGAAAATTTCAGATCTTGTAGATATTGATAAAAACCTTATATATAATTTTTTATGTTAATGATGTCATTTCCGTTCGGGAGATATCGACGTTTTAGTGATTTTTAGAGGGTCATTTTGTCCGGCTATCTCCTCCTAAACGAAAAAAGATATTGAATTTAAATTTTCAGGGATTGTAGACAAAAGATTGTAGATGTGTTTAAAGGCATTTATGGTTGTCTGACTTCAAAGGCGTGGAAGCTCGCCTGGACCCGAAAATCGAGTTTGAAAAAACAACGTAATTTTTAAGTGTTTTCGTTCTTTATCTCCTTTTCTGAAAATATTTTACCATAACATGTAGAGCAAATAAAATTAATATTTACAAGAGCTTTCGTTTGATAACAAGAAAAAGGGGCTGGTCCCTCAAATTAAGGGCCAAAAGGGCTCTAAAGTCTTTTTTCCATAGCACTTTACTGAGAAATATTTTGTAATATGTTTAAGAAGCAAAAATGTTCAACTTTCACTAATAAAACTTTTCATTATAAAATTTTTATTATGCGTTACGTAATTAGGGGTTTTAAGGGGCCAGAAGTCCAAAACTTCGATCGAATATATCTCAAAAAGGACAAATATTTTGAAAAGCAATATAGAGTAAAATATGCTTAGAATGATGTGTTAAACAATATTCAATCATAAAAGTTTCATTATCTGGCCCCAATAAGGAGATTAGGGGTCGGCCCCTAAAATGTCATATCCCAGATAGCCCTAAAACGGCAAAGAATTTCTAAACACTTGATGAACAAAATATGTTTGATATCAAAAGATCTTTCGTATGATGCCAAGAAAAAGGGGCTGGGCCTTCAATTTAGGGACCAAAAGGGCTCTAAAGTCTTTCTTCCATAGCACTTTACTGAAAATTATTTTGTAATATGTTTAGGAAGCAATAATGTTCATCTCACATTTATTTAACAATATATTATAATTATTTTATCATATGTTCCGTATTAAGGGGTTTTAATGGGTTCTTAGGGGCCAGAAGTACAAAACGTTGATAACATACCTCAAACAGAACAAATATTTTAAAATGTATGAAAATCAATATAGAATAAAATGCTAAGAATGATGTTCCTAACAAAATTCAACCATAATTGTTTTTTGTTGTTGCCCCGATAAGGAGATAAAGGGTCAAGTGTCAAAGTCAAGGTCATATAACCTTCAAAAAATCGCACGGAAGACCTCCTCGTTGCTCGCAACGAGATCATGTCTAGTTCATATTATTATAATATTAAGATCTGGTTATACACTTGCAATTGATAGTACAAATAAGTATTATTAAATAAATATATAAATATATGAATGATGCGCAATAAATACGATATGACATTATAAACATTTTAAAAAAGTAGAAACAATAAAAACAAAGAAATAAATGCATTTAGTAGATTTATTAGTTATATATGTCTTATATTAACAAGCATTCTGTGAGTATTGCATAAGCTATACACGTCCCCTACCGGTTTATGGAAATTGTGAAAACAATGCACTGTTAGGCAGAATATCGAACCCGAACATTAAAAAATTTGAATATAAAAAATTAATTTTCTTGCAAATATGTCAACCAGACGATACAAAAGTGTAAACTTGATCTGTAGTTTGACATTTTGAAGCTGTTCAGCAAATTTCATATTATTCCTCAAATGAATAAAGAAAAAAAGTGTGGAAAAACTGAAGTGGGACAGACAGACGGACGGACGGACAGACGGACGGACGGACGGACGGACAGACGGACTGACGGATGCAGAGGAAAGCTATAGTCCCCTCCGGTGAAAACCGGTAGGGCACTAATAAGGAACAAAAACCCCAAATCAATGAGTATATTTTTCTTTGCCACAGGTTCCTTCAAATTCTGTAGTATGAAAAGTAGGACATATTTTAATTATAATTAGACGATGGGTGTGAAGTTATGATATACTTTATTAATATTATTAGAGTTTCATTGCAGATTCATCCCAGTTTGTATTAATAGAGTCATTATTTAGACCTTGTAAATTCGTCGTATTGATTTTTTTAACAGTTCGATAAAATGATTGTTGTTCATTTCTAAAGAATGGAGTTCCTTTAGTTATAAGTCAGTGGGTACTTCATATAGGCTCAATCATAATGACATTCTTCAGTTAACAAGTGTTATTTGTTAGTACAATACAAGTGCAAGTATCTGCTGTAAAATGTGTAGGTTCGTCAACAACAATATTTATACCCAGTCTTTGTTTCAATGTTTAAATAAATTATCCTAAATCCTAAGTTATTTACACTAAATTAACCATTTTAAAAATCATTTCGGTATCCACTGCCCTTTTTAGGGTACCTTTAAACATATCTCAGAAATTAGACACTGAGTTAGAAGGTGTGTATATATATATATATATATATATATATATATATATATATATATATATATATATATATATATATATATATATATATATATATAAACCAACTAAAGACTTTCGACTATGTTATTTGATTTCTACCAATAACATTTCAATGTTAGAAAAGTTTAAGTTATTTCTAACTACAAAACTTAATCTCGTTTACATATATATGCACAGTGCTACCCCTTCACTATATCCATTGTATCTCTTCTAACTGATTAATGGAAATCATCTTATATAAGTTCACTATTTTCAATAATCTCATCGAGACAGTTTTCAAAAATGGCAATTATTTCATTTCCTTACAGCTTATTAGTCCCCTACCAGTTTCACCGGAGGGGACTATAGCTTTCCTCTGCGTCCATCAGTCCGTCTGTCCATCCATCCGTCCGTCCGTCCGTCTGTCTGTCCCACTTCAGTTTTCCACACTTTTTTTTTATGCATTTGAGGAATAAAATGAAACTTGCTGAACAGCTTCAAAATGTCAAACTACAGATCAAGTTTACACTTTTGTAGCGTCTGATTGACATATTTTCGAGAAAATTAATCTTTAATATTCCAACTTTTTAATGTTCGGGTTCGTTATCGGGTTCGGTGTGTATTGAATAAACGACGCGAGTATGTAGTCAGTAATGACATCGTGCGTTACTTGTACCATTCCTTTTATCATTTCTAATAAACAAATAAATGCTGTAAAATAGTGTCAAGCATTGTGTTGTAAATTTAATCGGCAGTTTTTTTTGTATTATTACAATCGGGTTCGTTGTCGGGTTGGGCTGTTTAACTGTTTGGTTTGATTCGGGGTACAGAAGACGGTAAGAAATGATATTGTGCATAACAGTGCATTGTTTTCACAATTTTTACCAGCAAATACAGAATAGACTTGGCGAAATTACAGGAGATGAAATAAAGAGTATTATTTTACCTATTTTGTATTTAATTTCTATATCAACTATATAGTTTTAATTCCCTCTGTTCTTTTATCTCTGATTAAAGCATGACATCTCGTTTACAATAGCTTTGAAATAGTTGTGTGATTGGAAGCTTTCATAGAATAATACAAACCGGTAGGGGACGTGTATTGCTTATGCAATACTCTCAGAATGCTTGTTTCTATTGCTCTTAAGATTTAGTAAAATGTTACATACATTAAAGTGTACAATGCTAATGTTTTAGTACGTGCTAATGGTCCTGGGTTTCTTTCAACACAACTGTAAAATTTCTGTAACAACAAGGTAGAAATGGGGGTTCATGAAAATCTGAACGTAATTTGGTGAGCGCTTAGGAACAGTGAACGTTTAGCGAGCACAAAGGTTAACAGTGAACGCACGGTAAACGATATTTGACCGTTGTGTGAACGCACTTTGAAAGATTTTTTGGGAATGCTCCAGGGAGTTATCCATACGTTGTGTTTCGTCGGTAATCAGGAAAAAGTAACAAATTATTTACATGTATGAATTGTTATCTGCCTAAATATGATATTATCTAAATAAACGATAAGTGAATGAACGGTGAGCGCAAAGTAAACGCATTCTGAACGCACAGTGAGCGCTTTGTAAGCGGTGAGCACGAACTGAGTGGAGTGAAGAGTGCAGGTGATCGCAAGGTAAAAGCACTGTGAGCTTAATGTGAGGGCAAATGAGACTGGAACTAAAGATAAAGGGGAAAAATGAACGACAACTTTTTGCATGTAAAAAAGCAAAAAACAAGTAAACAAAAATGTAAACATATGTTCACCCCTTGACGCATAATGTTCAAGCAGCCATAAAATCAGTCATTGAAACGAAACATATTATACATGTAGTATGTTTTTATGCTGAATGTATATCTAAATAGGTAAAAATACACGTATGCATAGCAGAATGTAAAGGTGATTAAATACCTAGTGTATATAATTACATTTTTCACAGAATGCCCCGTAGAATCCAAACTGACAGCTGCACCTAGATTGGACTGCATTTGTGCTATTGAAAACGAGTTTACACGTTCCACCATTTTGACACACAACGTTATTACATGGATTTTTCTTATCTGTTGTAAAATGAAATGTTGTTTTGTTTTATTTTCTTCGAATTGTGGGTGAATCCCACACACCGCTAAAATAAAGGCATACTAATATTATGATATAAACTTAAGAAGAAGCTATATTTTCTATAAGCTTTTACAAAAAAGCAAACACTTGGCAGAAAGGGATAAAAAGCATAAAACTATATGTTTTACTTCCATTTATATAACAATGAATCATTATTGTGTTCATCTTCTGAGTTGTTTATTCTTGGGTAATTTGTACTTTAAAAAAATGTTTTGCTTGAAAACCGTAAAGAGTTTATAGTTTATAGTTTATAGTTGTCACCAATTGGCTTTTCAAAAAAAGACGAAAAAATAGTTCTGTGAAACTTACAGCAAAGAAGCGGCGTAATGCGAATGTTGTCAAGAACCATACGTTGGATTCCGTAGCTACCAACAAACTGAATCTGTGAACAAATATAATACACTCATGTCTTTATCTCTTGTTTACCATGTTAAATCATAGTTGTATTATTTCTTTTCAATTAGTTTACAAATGTGGAAACAATATCTTCGCTGACATTTTATAAACAATTTTTCTGTTTAAATTATATTTCTGATTCTTCATTAAAATATTATGTCATTATCATAATCATTCGTACCTTCATTCCATTGACTGCGGGAAGGTCCATTTCAGCACTTGTCCAGTTGTTACCAGAATTTGTTGCAAATATCATATCCGGTGTGAATATGTCACTCAATATCCTTACTTTCAATGTCGTGGTGTACGGACCTCCAATGTCGTTGTCTGCTAAAGCATAGTTAAACTGAAGACATCGTTCGGCTTCTGAAAATTATAACAACGATTAGGCAGTAAGAAAACAAACAAGCCAAACGTAAAAGAATGGCTGTGTTTCAGCAATTCAAAATCCCAACAAGTTACTTTTTATTTGCAACTGATATATGAACAGAAGAGTATAAGAAATTGGTAAGGTTTGTAGGTAGATTTTTAAAATGATATTAACTTGTAAAACGAACTGATGTTACTAGTTTTGCAACACTTCTATATGTTACGCCAGGTGTAAAAGGGTATTTCATTAATGTAGCCATAAGGAAACCATCAAATGCCGTTATGTTCACGCCGTTTAGCTCCCAATACTGCAAAAAAGCATAACAAATTATTCACAATACAGGAATGATATAAGACTAATAATTATACTTTCATGTTAAATTCTGAAATCTGATTGGTTAGACGCAGTTGATAATCCGATCTTTTACCCTCAGCGTTAGCAACACACCTAGCAACGAGTAGCACAACGAATTGTAACATGCGCGTAATTTATGTGCGTACGGTTCGCCGTAGAATTCACGTCATTTCTATATAAAAGCAGTAAAAAATTCTTTAAAATTTAGACATTCAGTATAATAAAATAATTAGTGCATGTTTGGGAGGATAACAGTTGAAATTGACACCCCTCGAAAACTATTGTCAACCTCCGCTTCAACTAAATACAGGTCGGCTTCACACCTCAGTGCGTACATTTAACCCAAAAAGCAATTCTAGAGTAAACCAAAGTAAACCCAGAGACAACTCAAAGTAAACCTCGAGTGGACACAAATGTTCAAAAAGTAAACCCGGAGTAAACCCAAAGTAAAGCAAGAAAGTAAACCCGATGTTTTAGTTGGGGTTTTCTCTGGTGTTAGGTCTGATCGGTACTGTACGCATACGTATAGTGCATAATGTACATGCGTTCTATAATGATATAACTATTTATGACGCTTATACGTATTGTGCCTGCTGTGCATGCGTTCTAAAAGAAACATACTTTGTTTGTTGACCATTTAAAATCAACTCCTTTGGAACTATGCCTAAATAATGTTGTAAAGTCGCGTTCAAAACTGTCCGTCACAGTTGCATCTGCTAGAAAGTTAAACAAAATAACGAATTAGCACTATTGTTGCATGTTTGAAATAACACAAAATTCGGAAATATAGAAAAAAGAGAAAACAATTAACATCATTAAATAAGGGGAACATTGGAAAAAATATCAAATGTGTGCTGGGCATGTTTAAGTGTAGTTCTTTAAGTAAGTAAAAGAAATCCGGCATACCAGCAACAATATTACAATTAGTTCCGGAATAACCCTCAGTACATGAACATTCATATATGCCAATGCGTGGGCCATCTCTACAGGTTGCAGGGTATTTACAAGGAGAACTACTGCATGCTTAAAAAGAAAAAAAAACAGACATCGCAATTTTAAAACCGAAAAAAACAGACTTTTGGAACAAACGAAACATTTGTCCTGACTTTTTTGTAAACTTACATGTATTCGTTACGAAGAAAAATGGCATGTATACTCTAATAAAATATTTGATTACCATTTATGATACAAGGCAAGAAATTTACAACAAACAAAAACGATTCACATACTTTTAAATTGACCCGTTGAATTCAAAAGGTAAAATTTCAGTATCTGTACTAAATGGAACTTTTTAAACGTTGTACAGGCTTGTCATGTTAGGTGTGTTTTAAAATACTGTATTTCATTGTGATTTCTTTTGTTATTGTAATTGAATCGAAAAAGTAAATGTTTTAAAAAATAATAAGTTTTACCAGAAGGCGCTGCTGTTGCTGTCAATGTGAATCCTTTTCCAGGACGAACAGCATTATATAAGGCACTGTCAAAGCGAACAATCATCACATTGGTTGGACCGATATTTTTCTTGGTAAATGTTTCACCCCCTGAGTTTCCACATATCCTTAGAAAAGAAACATTAGAGGGTTTGTTTATTATCATTATTTATTTTTTTGTAATTTTCATAATCAAACAGATGGCGCTTGGCATACATTTCATACAATCAATCTTACTATAAAACTGGATTTATGTATGGTAATACATTCGACTTTTTGGGTCAAACATCACATACGTTAAGATAATTTGTCATTTTATAATAGTCATTGTGATCATTTTAAAACTTCAGAATTTAATCATTGTGAATCAACCTCTCATTGTTTAGTCCCTTTGATGATAATTAAACAAAAAATAAGCTGTTTCCAGACTTTGACGCCATTTCATCACTGGTTGTATGAGCGCACTTAACTCTAACATTTGTACATGAGATTGTACCAGTAAAATTTTCATTAGTAATTTATTGACTTTTACATTCTTTTTATTCAAACAGCTTATATAATTAGTGGAAACAAAAACTTGGCTGAATTTTCTTAATGAATGGGGCTATTACTGTTTTCCTTTGGCTCCAGATAGATAATCTCTTATCTCTATAAAGTGGTAGCAGTTGCCATAGGTACTGAATGGAAGTTCTATACTATTTATGAATACTTGAATTTTTGTCTTCTCAGGACCCTGTTAAAACAAGAAAAAATATGATTTTATATTAATAATAGTTCTAAATTTGACAAAACTCGTTTTTCATTAGATATTGATACCCAGCATATCAAAGAGAGCATTCGATTCACCTTGATCAACCATGTACAACTCAGGTCCCTCTTGTATCCTATCATATCAATAAACGCTGATTCGCTGGTTAACAAATTGAAAGTTCCCCCGCATCCTAAATAGGAAACAGATATATATTATGCAAATTTGACAACATTCTTGTCAACAAAAACTGTATGAAATTTTAAAGTTACTGGATCCATGTTTTACTACTTGCAAAAGTATTATTTTTTTCAAAAACGGTTGAAATCATTGATACGTATTTAGCAATTATCATAGTCGTAATGAAATTATGCCGACTTCGACATTAGGGCACATGTTTTTAATGAGCGAAACTAAGCGTAACTTTGTTACAGCTGTGTATGTCATTCTTGTCATGAGATAACACCATTAAATGATTTTGATTATAGCACTTATATAGAATTTGACTGAAAATAAAGCATTTATATTATTTTCCATGTCAATCTCATGGTGGCGTGAGTTTAATTCTGTTATTTTAAACGGTTTTACTGTTAATCAAAGCCTTTTAACATGTGAATAAAAATGCGTATTTAGACTAGTTGTAGACTAATATGATGAATTAATGAAACGTCATTTAATTTGATATTAAGTCTTACACGATATAAAATATTTAGGCATATGATTTATCATTCAATCTTTCTTAATGTATATATTAATAATTGAACTGATCCCTTTCAAACTAGCATTAAAAAACCCAGACATACCACTACTGGTGTTTAACTGTGTACAGTCAGTTCCAGTAAGTCCATCCATACACTCACAGCTACACACGCCATCCACCTGCTTCACAAATCCACCATTCTGACAAACGGGAGGGTTCGTGCAGTTATCTGTAAAATAGTTTGAATGAAAGTTTCAATAAAATCTTGCAGCGTCTGTTCGTAAATATTAATTCAGAATGAATGGACAAGATTGGTTTCTTTGAATGCTTCAAACACACAAATAATATTAGACCGTGTTGTTGACATTCATATGAATATGTTCTCATATAGTCAATGACTTGTATTACACAGATGCAAAATTGTACCTCTTTAATATAGTTACATCATTCGCTCTCACATATCAACTTCCCTGATTACTTTTATTATAGTGGCAATGCTTGGTAATACAGTAAAAAGTGGGTACCTTTACTATTAACTGTTTTTAATACAATGTCACATAATAGTTATAAGTAGCTTTAAACAGGCGAATGTCTTACACAACTTATATTATCTCAATCCTGTTGATGTTAAATCTATAATACTAATGCTAAACGTAAAACTGTAAGAAGTCAATGATCCTTTCTCTAAATGATATATGTTATTCTGCAATTAATTGTAGTTAAGTACAGTGTGTAAACTACAGATTGTAGTTAAGTACAGTCGTCAGCCATTAAACAAAAATTTACACGTTGTTTTGCAAATATTTAATATGTAAATTGATAAGGTAAATCAAGTAAAAAAAAAACCTGTGCAATCATATTGCATTAAGACCTTTCACGAAAATATTTTTTTTAAATAGTCTGAATTTGTTTCCTGTTTTAATTTTAGTCTACCTCTGTCTTTGTTTCTATCAATAAATAAGCATTTCATAGGTATCTAAATCAGTAATTGTTTATGATAATGCTCGTTTGTGTTTATAAAGCAGTTTAAAAAAAAACTTTCTTCGAGCTAAAATCAAAGAGCAGACCATTAAAGGTAGAGTTGAACAACAGGTCACAAAAGCTAAAAAGTTTGGGCAAAGCGTTGTCTGTCGGTCACTACCATCTCTACCATTAAGTCATTTTTAAAACCTTTCAGATAACATTTAAACAACTTAATGACAGCATAAAATACTGTGGAAGTAATTGAAGAACAAATCATACCAGCGCACTTGTAGAATGCATTCAGTTCAGCTTTATCATAAAATGAGAGGTCGTTCTGGTTTGAACCTATCAAATATTCCAAGTCAGGGTCATTCAGAATCATCTGTGTTTCGTTAGTTATCTACAATTAGATACATTGAAACAGTATATGAGACACATTGGTATTGTATATGTGGTCTTTCTTGGGGAGAAACTGTCGGCTTGACATATACAGTAAAACACGGTTATAAGGAACTGCCAGGGACGGGCGATTTAAAAGATTGCCTGAAGTTTGTTATAAACTGGTTTACGACGACTAATGTGCGCCACTAAGGATTATCAAGGTTATGGTCGTTTTAACAACCATCCGACAAGGACTAGTTCGCGGAGATAAATATTTGCGACTACGAAGCTCTCGTGTACCTTGCGAAAATTTTCGCACGCAATTAAGAGTTGGTTTCCAGTATCCACTTTCCTGTTTTTTTCCCTGATTACGACAAAGAGCACAAGGCGGGTGTAACCGGTCAGCAGAGGATGCTCACTCCTCCTAGGAACCTGATCCTACCTCTAAGGTTTTCAAGAGGTCCTTGATTGCCCTGTTCTAGACTATTGATTGAATACCCAGTTGTCCACGGATGTTCCTCTGTTTTCCCCGATAACGACATTTTTACCGATACTACATTCGGGGCACGGCAGAGGAAGCTTACTCCTCCTAGGCACCTGATCCTACTTGTATCTTTTTAGAGGCCTGTGTTGCTTTGCATTGAATTTGTATTTTGTTTTATGGATTTTTGAGAATGTTGACAGTTTGTTATCGTCATATTTCATGAAACACTTTTTTCGATGCATTTTAAATCGTCCATGTTAGAAAAACAAAACAAATTTAAAGTTTCCAATTCAATTATATTGTATATCCTTTAATTTTTGCGATGACATGCGAAAAAAAACCCCGGGTAAACGGTATTTTATCTGGAAAATCTAACATACCGATAAACCGTACTGCAGTACGGAACCAAGGTCGTATTCTCTAAAATTATGCAAATCATAACCGGCATAAATGAATTCATATGCCTTGGAGATGTCAGCCCAATTAAAGGAGAGCACCTTGTTCCGGTCCACCTCCCTCGACTGTAGGTGCATGGCCCCGGCTATGTGCATCATCTCGTGTAGAGCGACACGCACCTGAATTATAATTAAACATTACGTCATCTTATATTTATACACATGTTTTTTTCTGAAATGGTTTGAGGAGACCGGTTCGATGGGGGTGTTCTGTCGTAAATTCCATTTATATCCAGATTTTAAAGGAATTTGTTTCACAAATTATCTAGAATGATAAATATACTGGCACTGTACCAGTTATCGGCTAAAATTTAATGTTTTCTTTTCGTATTTTCTTATTTCTTGATATTTTCGGTAAAAAATTGCCATACTTTAAATTATGAACTCCTTATTTATCAATCTGTTAGTTTAAATCATTTTTTAGAATCGCAAACATCTTGTTTTGAGATTTTTATCAGGGCCCGAATTTGCCGAGTTTTTACGATCTATTGTACCAGTTATCGGCTTCGTGATAATAACATAGTAAAATCCCTGTAACATGTTGATTTTATACTCTGCTAAATGAAATTTGAATTAGGTCCCTTGTTGGGTCAGTCTAAAGTAGTCGGGGTTGTGATACATTATAAACAAAACTCATAAAATTATTCGTTTATTATCATGCGGTAATTCACCAAATCGTACACTATTCAATACATAATTGTGCAATCAGGCGTTCAACTGCGCTACGCATCTCTCAGAAAGTAATGAATTCCTTTTGTTTATACATGTAATATGTATTGATATTATATGTCAAATCAAAGAAGGGATATAATAACATATCACAAAGAGGTAATATTCTATTTTTAACTTGTTACGTCATTTTCCCCACTGCTGAAAGTGCAAAGATGTAAAATCAGCGGTAAACAATGATTGTTTAAGCTCATGTATAAAACATATTCAAGAAAGTTTTCAAGCAAACCTACTTTTCTTTATTCGAAAAAGACGACTGAATTAAAAAATCTTGGATTGTCCCGTGCTATAAACCCGAACTCTCAGTTTAGCCGATAACTGGTCTTAGCCGATAACTGGTACAGTACCAGTATGGTAAGAAAACTTCAGAAAAATACCGAGCAGATATGAGTAATAATGTTTAAATAGTCTGAATTCTTTATTAACAGTTTTGATATTGCAACCTGAGATGCACGACCTAATAGATGTACACATAAATGAATTTAGAGAATAAAATAGTCTTTGAGAGCTAATTGTAGTTGAAAATAAAACAATGTTTGCATGATCGACGTCATAAACAAACTTACGTCATCGCAGCCATATTCGGACATATAAATGGCGTGTACACCATATCTTTGAAAGCCAGTTGATGCCACGCATCTATAGAAATATCAACAACAAAATTAAATTCTTCTTATACTCTCAGTTGAATTTCTTTTTTCGTTACTGTAAGAAATGTCAATATTTTGATAAACATGTATATATCTTAATATGAATAGCTTGGTCACGAATACTACATACATCTACTAAAATATGAATCTCTGCCATTTAGAAAACCGAGATATAAATAAAGGACTGCTGAAAAGTCTCTGAATGGCAAACTATTTTAATACAATTACCTTTCAGGTCAATTCATTTAACACTCATATGGCTAAATAGCATACTTTTTTTTATATCTCTTACATATGCTTCCTGAAGAAGGAAGAATTTCCGTCTTACTAATAATAGCATTATATCTAAGCACATAAGGTGAACAACACCATTCCTTGTTGATAATAAGCTTACACTCCAACACTTATGTTCCCATTTATTTCAACATAATGGTGCTGCCATGTACGGGGTACCCATTTGACACAACCGGCACTGTTAAATCGATCGACCGCCGTTGAGAAAACACTGGCTAACTTGGTGCCTGGAAGAAATATACATGTATATATGTCTTATCCCTCTCCCTAAAAAAAATCCAAACAAAGAAACAAACACAAATAAATAAAACAAAACAAAAAACACAAATTACATCTTAATAAAGATTACATGTATCTAATACAACAACGGTCTAGAAACCTTATATTTGTTTGTTTAATTAAAAAAAAAAGATTTAAAAATAATGATTTTAAATTCAGGTATGTTTCACTATTTTCCGGCGTCTACAAAGACATTGAATCCTTTGTGACCAATGATCAGAGTCTATGATTTTTAGAACTGTTTTGAAGAAAAAAGCAGATCAAGTTGTTTTAATTATTAAGCTACTGTTAAGATTTTGAGATTGAGTTCTAAAATATGAATGAAAACACTAAAAGTTAGATACGTATATTTGTTTATAACTTTGTAACTGTTCACTTAATTGTGTATACATGCAGTGTACAGTGTTTGATTAGATGATTATATTATTGATATTCAGTTGAGTAATTGCACATTTTAAAAGTAAAAATTGTACAGCAACATACCATCATGATAAGTCCCATAATTAAACTTATATGGGATAATATTTTGCGGCCACTTCATGGATTCGTTCTTGATGAAGATTTTCTTTTCACGGTTGCGTTTTGCAAATGTTTTCTAAAAAGAAAATGGTTGTTTGTTAAAATCAAAGCCGTTTTAAATACAAAGCGCTTAGATTCGCACATGTTGAAAACTATTATGCAATACCTGAGCACACCTTTTAAAGTGGTATGCACTTTGTATCATAATACCCACGTCCTTTTATGATTAGTTGAAAGTGACTATACTTTTTTGCAATGGGGGACTATGAAGAGCGTGTGTTAAAGAAAGCATTACCAATTTTAGATTGATACAATATCAACAGTTCATATTTCCTATAGTTGTAAGTTCAATAACACATAGCTCAGAAGGCAACTAATGTAAACAAACCTACTGGCCCGTCCTCTGTTCCTTTATAATGTCCAACCAGTTCTTCGGTCTCCATAAATTTTGCTGGCTTTCTGTTGATATTCTTAGGCTATTTTTGTATCGAAACAGAAAATAATTAACTTAAATGAGTTTAATCTAGTATGAAATGTGCTTAAATATTCTGAAATACATGTAGTAATGTTGAAGATTTTTATACTATACACTTCTAGAAAATATCATGGAAGCAAGATAGAACATCATGTGATGAATGATTATTGCGTGGACCCTGAGGTCCACGCAGAAAATATATAAGCGAGGTTAAACCGGATGCTATGGGGAAAATTCAGCCTGCGCATGAGCTAGCCTGGTTCCTGTGCGTAATGGGTAGCTCAGGGAACCAGGCAATTACACGTTTATCTGAATCGGGATCGGGATTACATGCCATATGCACACATAAGTTCGAAGGCGCTGTAATTGTAAAGTTGTCGGTAAACAATACAGAAACAAATTATTCCTTTCAAAGAAATGATCGGCTCGTGATATGAACTGTCAGTATTATGAAATAAGATAATGTTATGCCGAAACTACAACATGCAATGCAGCATCAAATAGCATATTTGCAATGTTTTGTTGTTTTCCGAATACACATGTAACTTAACTTTACTTTTATAGTAGGCGAGGCTAGAGTACTTCCCCCGATTAATTTTTTTAAGCATTTAAGTATGATTGAATAATTATGTCACTGTATAAAAGTTTAAATCTAAAAAAAAATGCATCAAAATATGAAATTAACTTACACAAAGCTGTCACTCCATAGTTAACAAAGTAGTGAAAATTGTAATGTGTGTGTGCAAATACTGTAAACCTACTATTATTCGCGACGAATTTATTTCGCGATTTACTTCTGATAAATTGGTTTGCTACGACTAATGTTCGCGACCAAGCCTTCTCCATACCAGTGTTACTATAACAACCATACGACAACGAATGGTTCGCTGCGAGAAGTATTCGCGACAACGAGGCCCTCGCGAACCTCGCGGAAATTTTTTTTCGCAAGCGAATAAAAGTTGGTTTACAGTAGTAGAATTCGCCGAATGCCTCATGCTATACATATTAACTTCATTAATAGATATATCATAATTATCTTAGAGGTATGAACCCTTTAATGTCAGGGCTATACACAATACGTAATACAACGTACAAATTGAGTGGTTAAAAGCAGGGGGCTAGAATGGATGGAATCTCTAATAATCACGTTTTCGTTGAAAAGACATGCAAATGGTCCACGTATTGTAGTCATTTTTTAAAGGACAGCAACTTGTTGAAAATATATCCGTATCTATTACCTGTCTCATACATTCCTCTCTCTATTTGTGTCACGATTTGTATACCAAGTTGAATTCGACGTCATTGTTTGACGTTACATTATTTGTTCTGCCGTAGTGCAATTTCTCGGGGTGTATTGTAAGATTTATGATTGATCTTAGGTTTTAAAATAGACAGATTAGGCAAAAGTTTTGGGTAATATTTCCAAGATTGTAAAAAAAATGTATAAGCATACAATATACAATTTCAGTTAAATCAGAAGAAATTTGTAGCGACATGGGTGGGAAGATGAAAAAAAAATATATTATTTGTTCGGAAGAATTGGTATGTGCATGTTCGGACCAAAATACCAAAAAGGATTTGTTAGGAGAGAGAGAGAGAGAGAGAGAGAGAGAGAGAGAGAGAGAGAAAGAGAGAGAGAAAGAGAGAGAGAGATAGAGAGAGAGATAGAGAGTCATACTAATGGATACAGATTTAAATAGTCGAAATCAGTTTACGGGGGGGGGGGGGGGTGTCTTAGAGAATTTGTTTTTGCAATGGATCATATCCTCCCCACAACCCCTTCCTTCCTTTAGTCTGCGTAAAAAATACGAAAATGTGTGTCCAAACAAATCCTAAATCGTCCGAACAAATAGCTAATTCGATTCGTGCAAACAAATAACTCATTCCTAAGAATTAAATACCTCATTCCACCGAACAATTAATAAAACGTGCGAAGAAATCACTTTTCTGTCCGAACTACTTTAGATTTATTTTTTTTTTCATCTGGATCTTTAAGCTGCCGTAGAAATATATGTTTTGTTAGTCAGAATATTTTTTTTTCTTTTTCAGGTTTGACATACAACACTTTAGAGACATCACAGTGACTTACTTTTGCTTTCTTCCCGTCGAGGAACACGATTGTTCTCTCAGCATATTCTTCTTCAGGCGAATTTTGGTCAAGGAGTGGCTTAAAGAATTGTAATTGGATAATTTAAACTTTTTTATTCAAAATTATGAAATTAACAAAACAGGGTTAGGCAATAACGCAATAATGCATGTTACGTCATTAGAGAAACGAATGGTGGGGTGTGATACCATTCACAATTAAAAGAATAAATAAAGGTCAGCGAAAAAAGGTTTAACTTGCTATCAAGGGACAAAAAGGCAAGTAAAGGGATTGTAAGAGAAAAAGACCTTCTGAAGCAAAATCGACAAATGAAATTCAACACGTCACGTAATTACCTTCTCAAGCTCATTGGGATCGAACGGTCTCCTATCTTCATTTCTGTTGTCAGATCTATGTAGCCGTACACGAGCCTGCGACGAGATTTCCCCTGTGACAAAATATTATTTTATCATTAAATATTTAATGATTATTCGTAAATGCCGCAGTGTTTATTCCTTATACGAATAGTATTATAAATTTCAGACAACACGTTGGATATAGTAGATTGTACTTCAAGCTCTTCATATTTTACACTGAACGCCGTATAGCATTTGTTGATAATAGTTTTATAGTATTAATATTATTTATAAATTAAATATGCGGCAAAAACATCTTTGGACAGACTATACCGGCATCAAATGAAGGAGCCAAACAGATAGTAATATATGCTAGAAATAAAGTTGATCGTGCAATACACAAAAACCTGCTTGTAACAGTTTCACAAAGTATGCACACGATATCAGAATATAATGATAGGAGGCACAACAAACTTTTGAAATGTTCAACGTAAACTTACGTTCAGCGGATTTCGATAAGCTCATTGAAATCAGATAAAAAGCCAGAGAGATTCCGAGTAAAGACGACTTCCACATACTGACAATGCCAGACTTCACTAAGAAAACTGAGTTTGATGAGTCATTAATATGTACTGCTTTTATGACTTGTAATTTCATGTACGTAAACATTTGGGTTTTTTTAATACATTCAATATAAAACAACGTCAGCCATGTTATGATAATACCTTATACGTGGTACGTAAAAGTTAAGCCATAACTGCAATGTTTTGCATGAATTTATTCCTAATGATGTGATGGTTAATAAAATTTCTTGTCAAGTCGTGCACGACGTCTTGCGTCAGAAATTAGCCGAATATTTTTTTTTTCAAAAATGTTAAACAGATGTATGATAAGACAAAACGTTAATGTAAACATTGATACTCTCCAAAAGCACCCATCAATTGTTACGTAATGTTTTAACTATATTGAATTTAAAATTGATGGTTTGCCTTTGATTTTTATTACCTTGTTTGCAACAACGAGCAATGACTGATATTACCTAGCACACACTATGTAGCACTTTTTGAAATTATCGATATGTAGAAACGAATACATGATGTCATCATATTCAAACACAGTTTATCTTTCTGTCTAGACACTAAGTTGTTTATGTTTTTTTTCATTATGAAAAGGAGTGCATTAAAGTACAGGACAGTAAAGTCACGGATGATTTTTTTTACCATATCAAGATATAACATAAAACGAATAGGTCGTTTTAGCATGCAGCTTTTTTCTTTCTTGATCTTATAACCCCTCCAACATTTTCCAAACCAAAAGATCAATTGTTTAATTAAATCTAAATGCAACTAAATTTGCTATATAAAACAATTTGCTGGTTTTCTTTATCATTAAATCATTTATTTACGTAAAGTAGTTCCCACACCGAATGTGATATGACATATACCATACCCCATACAGATTGCTGCATGAAGAGCATTGCTCATATAAATGCATTTCCTATGCACAAATAAGTGTGAAAGAATGCAAAACCAAAATAAAAAGTGCATATATCGCCTCCCTTGTTTTTGTTTAGACCTGTGCGTTGATGTTTATTTTTCTCCCTTAGAATGTCATCTACGTTATTTAAGCGGTGCACTTCAAGATCCCCCATTCTGTCTGTACTTTTATGTAATAAAAGAATAAACATATGAATTGATCCTCAGATATTGTTTTCATGTGTTTTTGACTGTGATAACAGCACACATGAAGTTCGTACTGTAACTACTCTAATGTACGATATAAAAGTCAAAATATATGAATAGATCCCCAGATGTTGTTTTGATATTTATATTTTTGTGTGTTTTGTCTGTGACAACAGCCCAAATATAATTCGTATTGTATTCTGCATTTTCGTATTCAAGTTATCGTTCGTAACACTACTTAATTGTCTCTATTTGATTATGTATAGCACTTATCTTAGGGGTTAGCAAATGTTTTCAGAGACGGTGTTGTCTAAAAATACGTTGTTAATGTAAATAGCAAATAGAATATGAAAGGATGCTGTGTTACTACAAAAACATTTAATTTAGTGGAATTTGACCATAACGTTTAACACTACTATCTACCTATAATAAATGCAGTTGCTGAAGGTGAAGTGCATGGTTTCAGGAGAGCTTTGATAATAGTTTTCGAGGTGCGTGTTCAAGAAATGGTTTTAATACAGTGTAATAGGATTATTCCAAATGCTGCACAGCAGTGTCATGCGAATATGAAATATTTTAAAAAGGATAAAAAAATCAAATTGAGCTGAATTATAATTGCAAAAGAAAGTTTGTAAAAAACAGTTTAGTTTATGCAAAGTCCGGATTTATTTAGCATTTGCTAATAAATTATTGGATATTCATAAATATCTTAGAATTCAAACATTGTTCATTCAATTCAATGTCAAAATCTTAATATGTCTTCCTTGAAACACCCAATCTAGCTTGTTTTATTTCAAAACACAGCTTATATCATAACATGGCATAGATGAATTTTATATCGCAAATAGCATTTAATTGTGTAAATGATAGCGTTAAAATTTGTTAAAAGTTGTTCTGAGGGACATTCATATTGTAACATTAGTCAACATTTCGCATAATTAACCTCTGACTGCGAAAAGGGTCGCACAATGTGGCAGTCACCTGCCTTAGAACTATTTAGCCAGTGTTAAAAGTGTTGTACCAAACACAGCTTGCGTAGAATGACCTCCAGTAATATGATAATTTAACTCTGCCCATGATTCGACAATCAAGTGTTATAGCTTAATTTATGTATTAATTCAACTTATAACAAGTATGTGTCAAGAAGTTTAGTGTAATTGCTGAATCAATGCTTCTGCTAGTGTTTAGAAGATAAATATAAAGTAAATACATTATAAAGGGAACGAAATTGATGGGCAACTTTTAATCATATTCCATTATCCAGAAAACAAGACATCTGCTAACATGACGCGCAAAAGTCATATAAGTGTAAATTGGATTTTTTTTTTCATTTCGAATCAGATTAAGTGGTATAAGTTTAAACGTTACTTAAAACAAATTATAATTACAATGTTTATTGTTTTATGTAATTTTGACGTCTTCTTAACAGCATGATAATCTGCAAGAACAAAAATGAAGAAATTACTTTAATAAAAAGTTAAAGCAATATGAGTATCAAATTCCAACTTTGATGCATGCACATGTATCATCAGAGTTTTAAACGTATTCTTCAATCATTTTGAACTTATATTATTTAGTTACATGCTACATATATGTTTCGTTAATGTTATGTGAACTGGTCTGGTATTTTTATTTTTTATTCGATTCTTTTAGTACATGTGTATTTTACGAATGAGACCTTAGCTTTTTTTTGTCAAAAGAATATGCCGACCCTTGCTTCCGTTATCTCCTGCATCTCTGTAGGCAAGCAAGTTCCGTTTCGAAGTTGTTCCCATTGCCTAGACAGCCTCCATATAAAAACTGTTGGCATTGGTATGTTTCCCTGTTGTACCACCATCTTACAGTGTAGTCTGAACAAGGACCCACGTCCTGGGGCTCTCTGCAAACGGCTGCTGTGAAACAAAAACATACTCAAAGAAATAAATGATTACAAACAAACAAATGACTGTGACTAAATACACATGAATTTTATGGATAAACATTAGCAATGTTCAGTACTTATCTGGATTTCTTAAACTTATCACATATGTTTGCTAGATGTACATAAAATGTTAACTTACAGCAATCGATGAATGTGCTTCCGACATTATTATTTCCCAGGCATATGCAGGTATTGCAACCGTCAATGCATGGAAATGTCTCTCCTTGGAGGTACCAAGTTCCATAGTAGATACAAACTGTAACCCAAAAGGGAAAATAATGAACTGATCAGCAATACGTTTAGAATATACTAATAACATCATTAATATTATTGATAGTCTTGATTATTACCTGGAAAAGCGCGTGTTTGTAAATTTGGTGTCCGACATACACGACGACATCCACATCTATCAGAACAACACTTCAGACCTGAGAAAAAACAACCAAAATAAAAGATTATGAAATGTAACTATTGAATATAAAAACAGACACTATTACAACGAACTTACAATATGAGAATCATTTTGAAAATGTGTATTAGATAAAATGCATTGATATTAATTTCAAACAACATTACTGTTTATATGGTATATTTTATATGTGTGCTTCATATACGATAATATAGCAAATTCTTTTGTCTAATTTCTATATCAAATCCTTATAACTTAATGATATCTATTAACTGTATTTTCCGAAAGTACTATACAAATACGTATTTACAAATTAACAATAGTTTTCCGCTTCTCACCTTTGGTTCTTAACAAAAAATGATAATAAATTACGTAAAACTAATCAGGATTAAAAATGGAGACGATACATATATGCTTTTAAAGGAAGTAGCTACCCCCCCCCCTCCCCCGGATAAATGCAATGTAACACGTAAATGATATAGAAATAGTTTAACTGATTTTGTACTTCACTATATACGATCTTGGATATGTGTACACAATTACATTCCAATGAAACTGTTTAACATATTATTTTTTTCATGATTGAAAACAAAAATAAAGTTAATCTCACTATATGGACATTCGTTGTCATTTTTGCATCCCTTTAGACCTGGACGACAATAACAGGTGTTGATGACGTCATTTGGGCATGTGCCAGGTTTCTCTCCAAAAGGTTGAATGTACTGTCTTCCAGCTAATGCTATTGTCGAAGCCTTAACATGCATAACATATCAATTATGTATTTTCTACTTTATATAAAACTGACAAATATTGCTGCTGAAAAAAAGGATTATTTTACACTGTAAACATGCGTTTAGGATGATAATAATAATAATAACAATAATAATATATTAATACTGTCAATTAATACAAAACAATAAACTTACAGTCAGAATCAAAAGTAATCCAATAAGTGCCATAGCGATCAATACAATGATAAGTTTACGTTTTTTGACGACTATATACTCTGTATTCAATATGTAAATGATATTTTTATAGCATCAAATGAAACACTATCTGATCAATCATTATTCATTATCGTAAAAAGTTACACATATTCAAATTAAAATGCCATAAACTAAGCTAATGATTGCAATTCTTTCCAAAAATAAATGAAGATTGATAAAAAAAAATTCTACAATCAGAATATGGCATTCAGCGTTTTTGTTTCTTTATTACTTCCTTTAAGAAATAGATTTGACAAAGGTTTGATAAAAGAGATAAAAAATAAAATGGAAGCTTAACAACAAAGCAGTAAAACAAAATGAATAATTATAAAAAAAAAAAAAACAACAACAATTAACGAGGCCGAGTACAGAACGAGTACGCACGCTTTCGCGCAGCGTTTCATTTGTATTGTGACGTCATCTTTTTGCTTAGTTGACGCCATGGCGTGATAGTTTCAACTGTAGATATTCAGCGAAAATTGTTGAAAATATCTCGTTTGATGCGTAAAAATAATGTTATATTGTGGAATAAACATAAATGTCTCGAAGTATAAGCTATTGGTCGAAAATGTGAAGAGGGTTCAGCAAGCCTAGCCCTTTGTCACGCTTTCTTAACCCGCCTAAATATAGCTTAATTCATACATTTCAAGACAGTAATCATGTATTTTATATTAATGACCCTTAATATGTGAAGTTATATATTTTTTTATTACTTAAATATGTCTGAATGTTTTAATAATACTATATAGACCACCTTTTTCGCCTTTGTCATATAAAATATAGCCATTATAGCCCTATGGGATTTTGCTTGAAATGTATCAATTTCGCAAATTTTTTACATTTTTTCAAAACTTCTGCCCTAGGGATTTCTTTTTCTATTCTACATATTAAAGTTATTGCTAAAGGGCATCAAATGGTCAAATAAAAAAAACCTTTTACCTCCTGGTTTGTTCCAGGGGTCTTATCAAAGTTGATTTTTGTATGCCCAATTTCCCAGATTCGTCAGATAATGGCTATTTTTTATATGACAAAGGCGAAAAAGGTGGTCTATATAGTATTATTAAAACATTCAGACATATTTAAGTAATAAAAAAATATATAACTTCACATATTAAGGGTCATTAATATAAAATACATGGTTACTGTCTTGAAATGTATGAATTAAGCTATATTTAGGCGGGTTAAGAAAGCGTGACAAAGGGCTAGGCTTGCTGAACCCTCTTCACATTTTCGACCAGTAGCTTATACTTCGAGACATTTATGTTTATTTCACAATATAACATTATTTTTACGCATCAAACGAGATATTTTCAACAATTTTCGCTGAATATCTACAGTTGAAACTATCACGCCATGGCGTCAACTAAGCAAAAAGATGACGTCACAATACAAATGAAACGCTGCGCGAAAGCGTGCGTACTCGTTCTGTACTCGGCCTCGTTAAAGATGATGGAATTTCATCAGAAAGAAAACTTACAGTATATTTAAAATGTTGGCTTTGACAATTTAAAAATCAAGAATCTATAATACTCTCCCCCTTTGCTTATCCGACCAATTTATTATTCGTTGATGAAAAATACAATTCTCTATCAAAATGTACAACCCAGCTTTTTGATAACGGTTTTATTTTTATCTATATTTTAGATATACCACGTCTAATGATCTATTATCTTTTGATAATTTCCATTGCTAATGTACCTAACTTCCTCAATTATCGTTTGTTTTATTGATACAAATCACTCAAGAGAGAAGAAAGATCTTTTTGTGTGTTAAGATAGATTAATAGGGAAATCATTGACGTTTAGCAGAAATAAGTCAAATATTTCAAAAACAATTACGGTATTGTTAGAATATAAGAAAATAATAACTAAATGTCCTTTACAAAATGAAAATATTTACGGGCATAGTCATTAGGCGTTTTATCTCAGATTAGATGATCTTGATTGTAAAATTATAAATTTTCTGAAAAAAAAATATCAAAATACAAACCTGTTATCAATGACCAAGTAACAAAAGACGAGTGGCATTAAAAAAAAAAACAATATGCTGACAAGAAAAGTAGAATAAATGTTTTATAATAAAACTGACATCAGTATAACTCTATTAAACGAAATAAAAATACATCCTGGTGAAAAAAAAACATGTATGCATAATCTGTTAAGTAGTTGTCAAACCACTAGGTACAAAAGCATTAAACTCGTTATATGGGACATAAATACTATTCACTCTTTTTCAAGTATTATAATGTAATTTAATGTTATTAAATGTTGTTTATATAAAATCATGTAGAGCAGATCGTATTTCATCTGTGTTGGATCGCGTGTTACGCTTAGCCAATCATATTATCGCAGCAGCCTGTTTGTAGCTTGCAGTTGAACAGTAAAAACTCAAAGTATTTCTTGATACTATGTTGCAAGCGGCTTGTTCCACAGCATTCTTTGCCTATCTTCAATGTGGGGAATTTACCATAAACAACGCAAAACAAGACAATATACTGCGTACGGAAGACATGGTTATGGATACTGAAGAAACGGCTTTTACTCTCATTCTGAGAAGATCCAAAACCAACCCTTTTCGAAAAGGAATACAAATCCGTTTATTTCAATCCGGTCAAACCGTGTGTCCAGTGCAGTGTATGAAGAGGTACTTGATGTTCCGACGAAGCTGGTTCAACCGTAATGTGTCCTCGGCATTATTCGTAGATGAGAGTGGAAATCCTTTATCAAGACATTTATTCATATCAAAACTAAAACAGATTCTAAAATCGCTTGGTTTTGATGATGAGAAATTCCAGGGACATTCATTTAGGATTGGAGCAGCTACATCCGCGGCTGCTGGACAGGTAGAGGATCACCTGATCAAAACCTTGGGAAGATGGAGTTCCGATTGCTATACCAGATACATTCGTTCCGATGACCAAACTTTATCGCGTGCTCAACAAGCTATGTGTTGTCTTTAAATTCTAAAACTATGCGAATCTGGTGTATCGATTTTCAATTGATTACTTACTTTGCATATGTATTGGCAATATCTCACGATTGTTGAAATGGACTGATGTTTGTTGTTGTTATGTGTAGCTTAGATAATGACTTTGCATAGGCGTTATCCTTTAACTCCAGTTACTATGTACTTATTTGTTGCAGAATACAATGTTTAATTATTTTGCTAAATTTGTAATGTTTGTCAATTGTAGGAATGTTTCTTATATTAGTTGATGAAGGTGTATTAGTCATGAAGGTGTATTATCAGATCAAGAGTGGTGGTGATCAACCCAATTCCTTTTGGGGCTCTCAGCTATTACAATTAACATTTATAATAACTTCGTTTGGGCATTTCACACATGGTCAATTGGCCATGTGTTATGATACCCCTAAAGAATTGTACAATGTTCACTCATTTTGTCATCAGTACAAACACACGCACACAGGCCATCGGCCTTCCACATCAGCCATCGGCTACTACATATCAGGCCATCGGCCTTCTACATCACATCTCAAGCCATCGGCTACTACATATCCTTTCTAGATATTGCAGGCCTTATTGCCTCATTCAGTTTGTAATATTTTGTTTGCGTGTGTATTTTTTTATATTACTGTTTGTTCTGTTGCATAATAGCTGAGTAGTTCCCAGAAGGCAATTTGAATAAATTTGTAACATCTTTATTTTAGTTGGATTTATTTAAAATGTATTTTAATGTTATTAAATGTTGTTTATATAAAATCATGTAGAGCAGATCGTATTTCATCTGTGTTGGATCACGTGTTACGCTTAGCCAATCATATTATCGCAGCAGCCTGTTTGTAGCTTGCAGTTGAACAGTAAACACTCAAAGTATTTCTTGATACTATGTTGCAAGCGGCTTGTTCCACAGCATTCTTTGCCTATCTTCGATGTGGGGAATTTACCATAAACAACGCAAAACAAGACAATATACTGCGTACGGAAGACATGGTTATGGATACTGAAGAAACGGCTTTTACTCTCATTCTGAGAAGATCCAAAACCAACCCTTTTCGAAAAGGAATACAAATCCGTTTATTTCAATCCGGTCAAACCGTGTGTCCAGTGCAGTGTATGAAAAGGTACTTGATGTTCCGACGAAGCTGGTTCAACCGTAATGTGTCCTCGGCATTATTCGTAGATGAGAGTGGAAATCCTTTATCAAGACATTTATTCATATCAAAACTAAAACAGATTCTAAAATCGCTTGGTTTTGATGATGAGAAATTCCAGGGACATTCATTTAGGATTGGAGCAGCTACATCCGCGGCCGCTGGACAGGTAGAGGATCACCTGATCAAAACCTTGGGAAGATGGAGTTCCGATTGCTATACCAGATACATTCGTTCCGATGACCAAACTTTATCGCGTGCTCAACAAGCTATGTGTTGTCTTTAAATTCTAAAACTATGCGAATCTGGTGTATCGATTTTCAATTGATTACTTACTTTGCATATGTATTGGCAATATCTCACGATTGTTGAAATGGACTGATGTTTGTTGTTGTTATGTGTAGCTTAGATAATGACTTTGCATAGGCGTTATCCTTTAACTCCAGTTACTATGTACTTATTTGTTGCAGAATACAATGTTTAATTATTTTGCTAAATTTGTAATGTTCGTCAATTGTAGGAATGTTTCTTATATTAGTTGATGAAGGTGTATTAGTCATGAAGGTGTATTATCAGATCAAGAGTGGTGGTGATCAACCCAATTCCTTTTGGGGCTCTCAGCTATTACAATTAACATTTATAATAACTTCGTTTGGGCATTTCACACATGGTCAATTGGCCATGTGTTATGATACCCCAAAAGAATTGTACAATGTTCACTCATTTTGTCATCAGTACAAACACACGCACACAGGCCATCGGCCTTCCACATCAGCCATCGGCTACTACATATCAGGCCATCGGCCTTCTACATCACATCTCAAGCCATTGGCTACTACATATCCTTTCTAGATATTGCAGGCCTTATTGCCTCATTCAGTTTGTAATATTTTGTTTGCGTGTGTATTTTTTTTATATTACTGTTTGTTCTGTTACATAATAGCTGAGTAGTTTCCAGAAGGCAATTTGAATAAATTTGTAACATCTTTATTTTAGTTGGTTTTATATAAAATTACTAAATTGCGCTATGATCAAAAATTGTTCACAAATACAAATGTTAAAATATCAAAGTCTTAAGGGTTTTCTTAATTACTACATGTAATTATATAAATTGCTTATAGCTTTTGCACGACGCGGTACAACATAAAACATAATGGCATGTAAACAGAAAAAAAAATCATTTTTCCCCCTTTTTTAATTTTTTTTCAAGGAAAAAGAAGATAATGGTGTGAAGGTTTGACCCATGCCATGAAATCGTACTAAAAAAATCCAATGATACTTTGAATAATACAAAATAGTGTATTTATAAAATAGTGTTTTGTTGTGTATGCATCATGCGTAAAACGAAGTCAGAACTCGTGCACTATTTATCAATCCCTGAGTACTTTTTTGACATAATATGCGTAAAACAACACGTTATATAAATATGCTGACTGTTGTATAATAATGTAATTTATCCCAAAGAAAAAATTCATTTATAAAAAGAACAGGAGACTTGATAATTCTAAACGCAATTGATTCAATTCGTTTTATTCGGCTTTGAATACTTTCACTCGGGTTAGTTAAACTGAAATATAATCATGTTCAGCATTCTTTGCTTTACAATTGGCAAAACAAGCATCAATTGTAAAATCTTGAAGAGGAATTCCACTCAATCCTCAATGATCTAAAGCCATCGAGGAATTCTATTTAGGCTCAGCTGAAGTTCAACTACAGTACGTATTGTTTCAAACATTATTTTTGCGATTTAAGCCACATTTCAGCAAATTCTCCGACAAGTTTAAGCAACAATGCGCATATTCCCACGCGGGTCTTGCATATGCACCATACTGCTCAAGTTTGATCAGAGATTATAAATATAAAACAATGATATTATAGCCTGTCCCGGGTCGTTGCTTCCATTTAAGTCAGCTTTGTATGTCATACAAATTTGTAGTACCATTATAAGATAAAGACCTATAACACTCCTTCCAGGTATCGATCTACCAGGAAACGGACACCTTTACGGAGAACCTCCAATGACCCCATGATCGCAACTTAGACAAATTTGGTCAATCCTACTACTTATAGTAGCCACAGGGCCCACGTCATCTTCAGTGTCACAAGCCAAACCCATTCTGTATTTCCAGTTCCAATTTCTATTTTTCCATTTATAACCCAAGATCATGAGCCACAGCAACGCCATGTGTCTGGTACATCTACATCTCACTTTTTACGTAGCCAATAACCAGTGTTGGTGCATCTCTTGATACGTATGTATATCAGTTAGTTAACGATAAAAGTATCACGAATAATATGTAGATTTGTCAACATTGTTGGGTCAAGCACAAAGAGGCCGGGTTACACAAATGTTCAATTAATGACGGTCAATTGTTCATTGTCCAGAACACACCTAAAACAAAAATCAAACAAAATCACTTCCATGGAGAAATGGTGTTGGGACAGAAGTGCTATGATTCAGTAGACCCGATATGACGTGAGGGGAACAGAATAGTTAAAACACAGTGTACCTCCAAATATGCTAGTTATTCATTGCGGTGGTATCACTTAAGCATTACTCACCTTGTATGAAGTCTGCATTCAAATGTTCCTGAATGGGCGACATAGTTACCCAACACATTGTTAATCTGGTCTGAAATGTTATCACTTACAAACTGGCGCTACATGTTCAGCAATATTGCAGTAAAGGATTCTAGACCCCGCTTAAATAATACCTTTGCAACTTATATATTAAATTGGGAGGGCTTATATTAAGCACAAAGAACTGAATATGCATAAAAAACATATTCTGTTCAGATGGAATTCACTCGTCTGAACTTGGTACCTCAGTTGTTTTCTTGACACATTACTGAGTGGGTTTTTTTTCCCCACTTATTTTCCAAAACTCTTTCATCAGTTTACCCATATCAAATGTATTAAGTCACAAATCAAATATTGGATAAATTCTCTCCTAGCCTTCATCCTCCGCCCCTCCCTACTAGCCATTGTTTATTTTTAAATTTAATCCCTGTTTGTCCCTTTTCGGGGTTTGTAGGTGCAACTCGTCTTGCAAATAAATGCCTATGATATAACTGTTTTGATGGGGAGTTTGCCCATGGCAGGCTTTCTCACATCCTGATGTAAGCAAATGTTCCAAAGGCCTGTTCAAAGCTTGGGATGAGGTGGTCAACTGTTCCTATGATCCGCTTAACATACCCATGAATCATGTACACATAGCATAAATTATTGTTTAAGCATTCGATTACACCGACTTCTTTCAATAAATATGACATTCGATTGCATTCGTTATTGTGAATAATATTTTGCTTGAACATTTGATTGCATTGAGTATCGAGATTGGTTGACATTGGTTGAACATTTGATTTGTTTATTGTACAGTCAGTCATATACCTGCTCACCAAGTGGGTGGCAGATCGGTTGTTTAAAAATTGGTAAATAAAAAATAAGCCATGACCAACATATTATATTAATGTTTTGCTGTTTTATAATGGAATTTATCCCTTAGAAACAGCAGACTTGATTAACTCAAATTATTTACTCGAATTTATTTCGATTTGATCACTTTAAGTTGGAACATCAAATATAATCGGACTCAGCATCCGTGCTATTGTAATTGGCGAAATAACAAGGCACAACCGTAAACTTTTGCCCAAACCTACCCAACCCTCAGACAGTGTATGTAGATGCATTATTTTGATTTCATTATTATTTATCTTCAAATTTCTATCATGTACATATATATGTTTTTGGAACTTTTTTTTTTTTGCTATTTTAAATTCATTAATATTTGTATATTTGTTACAATGGTATTCTAAAATCAAAAGAATTTTATAACAACTGTCTAACGATCATTTGTTTGTGGTTAGAAATTGCAATAATTGAAATGTTAACTTGTAATTTTTGCTAACATTAGGTTTGTTCGTTGTGTAACAAATACTGCTGTTGATAACCATTATATCTTCAGTTTACTTTTAGGTTTTAAAAAATCAACTACGAATGGCACTACAAAGGTTTAATAACTCTTATCCTTTACGTGGGTCGGAGTAGTTCTAGAGATTTCCATCCAAGATTGTTGATGACAAACAATACAAATAAAATCTAATACAGAATATCAATTATCACCCTTGATTTTGAGATTAGGACAATTGCTCACTGGGTTAAGTGCATGGGAAATAACAGTATTTTGAGGTCTTCCTTTTTTCAATTTTATGTATAAGGGTAACAAATCTCTTTAACGATAGCAAAGAGTAAGAGCTCCAAATACAACTCATTTTAAGGTTAGACGACACGTTCCTCAATTTTATATAACTTTTTCCAGGAATTTGTTAATGGTTTACTATTACTTTGACAAGCTTTCTTGCAAAAAATTGGGGTACCTTACCAGGCATTTCTGCAAAATACTAGAGTATGCAATTTCCTTTATAATCTTCTTGAAAATATACTTGAATTGCTGATATAAAAATACATAAATATACAGCACAGTAAAATTCACTATACTGAAACTCTATCTCGGCCGGGGCGGGCTTTGAACTTACGACCTCTAGAACCTATACGCTTATGGCAGTGAGCGTCCACGGTTCTAACCACTCGGCCATCTAGACACATAACCGTTTCCAAGTAAATTTTAATCATTAAAAAAAAAATATATAAAATTAATATTTTTCATTGGAACTCTTTATTACGAGGGGATACAAAAAAGATTCTGGGGGAATGTGTCGTCTGACCTTAAAGAACAGCATTTTTAGTATTTTGTATCAGCTATGTCATGTACTGGAATAAATTTGTAACTTATATGGGAAATTTCGAATTGAACGTTACCCAAATAAGGTAACGCATTCTATGTATCAGCTGGTAAAATACTGAGGATTTCCCAAAGAAGATAAAATCCGCCAGTATGCATTTACACAGTACATTATTTATGAACGTTACAACTTTAAAAGGTATTTTTCATTATCGTCACATATGATTCACTTTAAAAATCAATTATTTGAAGTCTATAGAAACTGTACAACACGATTGTTATATATTTTTGGATACCGGCACCAACATTGAAAAACGAGAAGGTATATTTTCAGAGCAGATGACTTCTCTTCTCAATGGTTTGCATCGGTTTTATCTCATCGACTACAACTGTATATTGAAATTGTTTATGTGATCTCGGCCCAAATTACAATAATATAATCATGTTGTTAAATTATTTGTTAAGATGCTTGAATCTAAATATTATTTCAGAACCAAATAAAGCATTCTCACTATTTGACGAAAATTGAGAAATAAACAGTTTAAAAGTGCATACATGTATTACCGAAACAAATTAAATAATGAAAGTTGATGAATAACATATATTTACTTTCTTTGTCGAAAAATGTATTCATTTTTTTTAAAATATTGGAGTCTTGCACTCTTAATAATCCTCGTAACAACCTCTGAAAATACAGATTTTAGAAGTTTAAGTTAAATGACTGAATTAAAATATGGTGGGTGTTTTTGGAGGAAGGGGGCTGTTTTTTGTTGTTGTTTTTGTTGGGGGGGGGGGGTGGGTTTTTTTTGTTGTTGTTTTTGTTTGGTATTGTGGTTTGGTTTTTTTTGTAACTAATTACACAAAAGTTACTTTAACAGTTGAAAGATGTGAAACTCTTTTCGTCGAAAGACGTGTACATATTCCAAATATGCAAGTATTTGTAGCCGGAGCCCAATTAGTTTTCCAATTGTTCGTCTAATTGCATTGCATTATTCATGCGTAAAGTTCAAACTGTTCACTGTATTGGCATAGTTTCTAGATGTACATTCGTTTGTTGACTAGAAGATGTACATGTAATATTTTTACTGTTTGAAAAATACTTGATCCAATATTTTTTTGCAAAAAAAAAATGATAAAATTTAAATGTGTTTAATCAGTGAAAATAATTTATGACAGAACTTTAAACACTATCTGTGTTTTCTGATCCCAATGTACGTCTTCATCCTATAAAAGACATAAAGTATCTTTAGCATACAATGGCGCATTTCAAAGCATGGGGAATTTTTAAAACATTGTCTTTGGCTCTACCATCGTCATAACAACTTACCTTACAGAGTATCCGTAAAAAACCAGAATGATAATTAAAAAAATTACAGGTACTAACCGATATATCCAAAGACCGGAAATTGACACGAACTTCTGCATCCACACCCAATTGAACAGCATTTCAGGACTTAAAAAGACACAATAAATATCATTTTTTTATAAGCACAATTATATTAGAAAAAGAATAACTCATGCCTAGTTTGGTCGACTGTTGGATTAATTAGTATTATACTACATGCTACTTAATTATTTTTTTTTCATCGTTTAGTGATACACCAAAATAAAACAAAATAGTATGTGTGCCACGTTTATAAATAATATGTTATGAGTTATAGACATTTTGTTTTTCACGTCACAAACGAAGCATGCTATTTACACATAAAAAACAATAAATAAGCGGTATAGCTAATGTAAAATTTAAAATATAACGCATGCACAACACCACTATATAAGGAAATTCGGAGTATATTTACAAAAGGGACAGTGAAAGTCCGTGTAACAAGCCATCTGATTGGTTGGACAGTCACACGTTGTAACAATATCGCTGACTGGGCATTGTCCGGGCTTTTGCCCACCAACAAACTGACCAACAACAGCCTGCAAATCGATTGTAATTAACATTAAAATTATATTTTAACACTATTTTTTGCCAAACTTTTCTCTTTTGTGAATAATCGGTATTTTTCATTGTTTTATTTTAACCTGTACATTAGAAACTAAACAGAACAAGACGCCTATGGGGCCACGTCGCTCACCTGAGCAATAATGGCTTTATATGGGTGTTCAAAGGATAGTGTGCCATATGGCCCCTCGGTAGAAAAACTAAAAAAGAATACCATAAAGTATCCAAATTTTTCACTTATTTTCCCACACTTAATTTTTGACATTGTACCTTTATGAAATACCATTTTTACGAAAAACAATATCTTATGCAAGATATAAAACTAAATTTTTGGTAGTGGTACATTGTTGACTTTCAATTACCTTTATTTTAGTTCTGTCCTCTCACTTTATAAAGCGATCAAATTATATACGAAAGCATGCATATGGGTACATTTTCGTCTTCAACTACTAGCTAGTTATTGTATTTTATTTAAAAGATTCCTATATGTGAATGAAGAACATTGTACCTCAATGTGCTCAAATTAAAAACATTCAAAATTTTAATTGGTCTTCAGCATTATAAACGAATGTTGTTTACAAGACGTGAACTCATGTGACGTTTTATAACCTTACTCACTTGATCGATGAAAACACTCGAATGAAAAATGTTGTCATGTTATACGTTAAAGAGCTGTTATAATCCATGCAAAGGCGTCGGAACCAGGGTGTGCCCCCCCCCTCTTTTTTTTGCAAAGTTAGATATAGCCGTATTCAAAATCCTTTTTTTTTTTTTGCTCCTCAAGATTTTTGATAAGGTATAGCCCCCATCTCAATTATCTTACGACTGGAATGTATTGACAGACACACCACTCTATTTTACTTAATCCCCCTTTTATTTTTATTTTATCTTTATTCCAAATCAACGTTAACAAATGTCTACAAATCAAGATGATTTTCCGCTGTAATATGTTCTTAAGAAAAGCGATAATACATTTATCCCCGTAACAGTAATGTTTTAAACTGGTTTAAAGGTGTAAATTTCATATAATACAATGTATAAGGAGGGGGCCCCAGAAAGTAGTTACAGCATATCGTCCTTTTAATATTCCTGTACAGGTATTTAACGTTTAGCGAGACATTTCTAGTGACCAAGCAAACTTTCAGCGTCAATCGTAGAATTATAAGCAAGATACAGAGCTCACAATTCTGCTAGGCTTGAGTCATTTATTTTGTTCACAAGAGTTTTATTACATTCAACTCAAGATTTTTAAACTTGGTATTTCCTATTCAGCATTTAGAATGTAAATAAACAAAAGCATGGCCTCAGTTCTGTGAGCAAAGCTTTGTATCTTGCTTATTATTTGAAACTTGACACTCAAATATGGTTACTAAAACAATTAAAACAGAAGAAACGTGCACTAAAACAAAGAAAGAGCACAATTTATTTTTCTTAATATATATACCTATATATTTCTATCAGCGAAAACAATTTCCGTTTATACTGAAAATGCCGAACATCTTAACAAAACACGTTGTATTCATCATCCATTACGTAGAGATCGTACCGAATTACCAATAGAATGTTTAGTATTTATAATGATTATGTTGTAAGTACATCAGATTTTGCCCATTTTGCGCAGGTAAACAATCAGCTGTCTGATTTATCGAAGTCTATATTTGATTCGATACGTTAAAACTCCAAAATGCAGGCAATAGTTCCCCTCAAGTTAAAAAGCATAGCTAAAATGAAACAAAAATCAAAACAACCTAAAACCACTGTCACAAGTGAGAATGTCAACGCATTGAAAGATTTAACCTCAATTTACTTCACGAAATCGGCACATATATATTTTGCATGTTTCAAGTATTCCTTCGCACGTAAACTGTTGCACAACAAGCAAATTCATCTTTGTCAGTTTGACCCGTTTGTCATGCGTCAACATTCAAACATGGCTGCTTCAAACAAAGAACTTTCATTCTCGATATGGAATACCGAACCCGAAGTTATACACTGATTGACCGCGATTATTTATTTATTTTCATTTTCGTAAATTACTTAAATTTGAAAAAGAATTCGCCGATAATTTTTTCAATTTACATTTTCCTTTCCATATGGATTATTTATGCCAAATTACGTTAAATTCGACCCAGTAGTTCTTGAGAAGAAATTTCTTTTAAATGTACCCCCCCCCCCCTTTTTCTACAGTTTCGAGGTTTTCTCCATTTTAGATGAAGATCGGTCTTTTATTTCTGCAATTTATAATCATCTTTCCATAGGGATGCTTTGTGCCAAATTGGGTTGAAATTGGCCAAGTGGTTTTAGAGAAGAAGTTTAAAATGTGAGAAGTTTACAGACGGACGGACGGACAGACAGATGGACGGACAGACCGACGACAGACAAACTGTGATCAGAAAAGCTCACTTGAGCTTTCAGCTCAGGTGGGCTAAAAAGTATAGGAATCAACATCGTTTATGTTATGATTATAATTCGATATTCATCACTCGTTGTTTATTGGCCAAAACGGATATCACTGTGATATCAATTCTGCTGTATTCGTGCAATTTTAAATTGTTATGCAATATCACATCGATGATCAATACTTTATACAGTTTTCTAAAAATAAAAAAAAATAACGTAGAAACAAACAAAAATAACACTTCCAGTAGCTAAAGCCTGGCAGTTCATTTTTTTTTAAATTTTAAAACCATGGAATTAACATGACTTACACTAGTTAAATTCTTAATATTAGACGCATTATTGGGCTTTAATGAAATTTGTAAGTATATGAATTATTTATAAAACAATTTGTCATATATTGTCTACAATATTGTCTTTTAAACAATGCATTTTGTTTTCAACAATGTCCGTTTGAATTGAATTCGATAAAGTTTGTTTTAAAAATAAAAAATATATATATATACTTTTCGATATACATTTTTTGATTGATTTAATTTGATTTAGAGTGGTTAATTTCGCTCAATCATTAGGATTCCCCAATCAAGTATATTCTCTTCGTAATTAATGAATACATTAAAAGTAACCATAATATCTTGTAGTTTTTACTAATTATATTTTTGATTTAATCAGTTTATAAAAGATGCACATTCATAGGTTTTTTTTCCTTGATATTTTGAAACAATAGAAAAATGGCTGACAAAAAATACTACATTTCTACTTTACCGTTATATGCTTCAGAAAATTATATCCTTTCATTTAAGAGTACTTACATTTATCGACAGAAATCCAACAATTATCCAAATCATTTTGTTACATGTAGGTTTGGCCCCCGACGTTTTTAACAATACTATGCATATTAAAAACAAAACCACTGTTTTATAGAAGTTGATTCATTTTTGGACAAAAGCCAAACATTACTTGTCCTTCAACTTGTAATCATTTCGCATTGCTTTTTGTCAAAACTGATCATTAGTGTAATTGACCAAGAGTTTTTTTAATAGCAGTTTAAAGGAATAGTGTTTTCTGTTGTGATATTTCTTGCAAACTTAAGCTTGTCGTGAAACAAACAACATGTTGACTGGTTAGAATAAAGTCTATTTTGACTTGTAAATAAATTTTTGTCAAGCATACGATTGTCTAGAAATGTCACTGCAGCTATAAAAAACAAAACTGAAATCAAATGAAATCAATTTTCATATTCTGGAGCGTAAATATTATTAATAGAGATTATAAAAACAAAAGTTAATTTAGTTCTATTGTTTATTCTATTTTTTTACTCTATATACATGGTAATAAGTTAGTCAATTGAACGTTAACTGAAATGTCTGAAACGTTTGTTTAAAGGAAAGGTCATGCCATTAGGTCATATTGTAGTTACCTTACTGTCACCTCTCTGGGAAATATTTATTTTGCAATCAGAAAATGTCATTGTAGTATTAAGGGCACAACCAAAGAAAAGATCTGATAGATGTAAGAAAATACAAGAGGACTGGGAGTTGCCATGCATTGTAATAAAACAAGGAAATTGAGATGACACGAAATACGTCTTATAACTGTTAATCGCCTTGTAAATTGAACCGATACTACAAGACACCGATGTTATCAAAGCAGGTTACTATTTAAGCATTTTAATAGAAGGACACATGAACGAACTTGAACAACTTTACAAAACATTATTCAGATAGACATCAATTCTTTGATCAATTAGGGTTTGATTGTGTTCTGCTGTCATCAAATTTTATGTCAAAACTCTGATTCATATTTCAACCTTCATTCGCTTTGACCGAAAAAGTCCACATTTTGTGTCCTTGGAAATAACAGCGAATTACCATTTAAAACAAAGTAATGAACATCTAAACATTTTAGAAAATGACGCTAAACACTTTTTTGAGACATTCATTCACTCAATTTATACTAGCATACCATGGCAATTTAAATTATAAGAAAAAAGGACCTTAAACATTAGAAACTGCTTTATAAAATAAAAAAGTTCCTTGAATATCCCTTGAATATTGTAGTTTGATTTTATTTCTCCTTTTCACTTAATAAGTTGTACACAAGGTATACTTCTTTTTAAATTAAATTTTGTCTTGCTTGCAATTTATGCTTTCAATGTATGAATTTATCTAAAGTACATTGGCAAAGATACGAGAGAAGTAATTTCATTAACAATGCAAGTTTCACATCAATGTGTTGTATTTATTACGTGATCGAACAATTTTAGTTATATTAGTGTATTCATAGGAAAAAAAGATGCACCATTTACTTTGTTTTATACGTAAGAAAAAATTACAGTTTATAAAAAAAGTCAAGTATTAAAAAAATATATATTTCTGCTGTGATAGGTAAAACAAACAGAATTTCACGCTAATATTTTAATGATAAAATAAAATTACAAGCTAATTAAATATAAAGAAATAAAATTACACTCCAATTATTTATGGTTAGATAAAATAACTAGCTGATTACAAGCTAATTATGCTGAAATAAAACTACAAGCTATTAATTATGGTGAAATAGAATTACAAGCTAATTAACTATGGTAAGATTGATTAACAAGCTAATCTATTATAATGAGATAGAATTGCACGCTTATTTATTATGGTGAGAGAAAGTTATAAGCTGATTAACTATCATAAAATAGAATTTCAAGATGATTAATAACGAAGAGATAGAATTAATTATGTTTAGAACACATCATTTTCAAACAATTTTCAATTTATGTTTACAAAAGTGATCAATTGAATAAAGTATTATGATTTTGCGAGTCTAATATTTATTTAAGTGTTACTATCTATGAAGATTAACATGCTACATGTACAACATTCGCAACTTTGTTAGTTTCTTCGATAATACATGTATTTGTATTTAACTTAAATTTGAGTTAAAATAAATCAAAATGCCTTTTTATCAAATCTCCATGTTTCTATTGAGTATGTGACATCGCAAGAAGAATTTAATTTAGCCAAAAAAATTTCATATTGCAACCTTGAAATATTAAAAAAAAAACAAGATTTTACAATTAGGTTCAAAATAATATTCAGATTCATTATAAGATATTAAGAAGTTGGAAAAGGAAACTAGTTTCTCTAGTAGAGGTATTAAAGTTCATTTAATCCTAGAGACTTTTGTTGTCCTTTTTGGGACTGTTCTTAAAACAGACCGACATCAAAATGTACACATTACAAAATACCAACATAAACAAAAATCATTTACCTCAACTAGGTTATACATATTGATTTTGAGGATTTATTTATAACGCATGTTACGGAAAGGTAGGCGCTTAAGATTTACTTTCATGTCATAATGTGTATTTAACGATGTCGAATGTCGTAATTAATATGAAATGACATACACCACTTGCACTTATAGATAACAAATATAAGGTTGAACTCCCCACATTAGTTAAGGAATTTAAATAAGAAATTTGATTCAGTTGATGCATTCTGCATTCCAGAACATAAATCACAACTTGTCAAAACCTTTTTGTGGCAGTTTTTCCCTTCATTCTCAGATTAGATTTAACATCTGTGTTATGACTTCCAATAATAATCGTTATGAATTTTATATAACAATATAAATTTTATTCGTTATGCAAAAGTAGGCCAAAAATGTGTGTTTTGCATGACACTGTGCATTCACATTAGAAATAGTTCTTGACCAAGCATTTATTCAAAACCTGTTTACCTCCCGGAATGATTTTTTGTACATCTCTGGGCCGAACGTTTAATCAAATCCAGTTATTCTGATTATACGCTTTACTGCACATTAGAAAGAAGCAATACATGATTTAGAAAACCCGGATAAAATCCTAAACCATTTTTCTTTTTTTACAGAATTCATTTTGAAACGGAATCAGGGGTTTTTGTTTCTTTTTCCTTTCGGTAAGCCAAATGTATACAAAGAATTTAACTTTAGAGGGCATATAGTGTGTCTGATGGCTTATCAAACGATAAAATGTCTCAATGGCGCCTTTGTTAGTGTCAAAAAAGGGATAGTTATTGAAACCTGCTCTCTGTATGAGGAGTCAAATTTAAAAGCTGCACGGAATATATTAAGTAAGAAATTATGAAATAAACAATCACCTTGTAAACAATCACCTTGTGTAAACAATACCTTGTAAACAATCACCTTGTAAACAATCACCTTGTAAACAATCACCTTGTAAACAAATGTTCTTTCGGCATATTCTTCCTCAAGTGAATTCTCGTCCAACAGAGGCTGACATTGATGTACAGTTTATATACACATTTTGAGCAATTGCATGATGCTGATGTGTTTAAAGACGTTTGCTTGAAGAGAGAGAGAGAGAGAGAGAGAGAGAGAGAGAGAGAGAGAGAGAGAGAGAGAGAGAACGTGTACCACGTGATGTTTAATTGAATGTCGTTTAATCGTTCTCCCGTGTAGCAGTGCTCTACTGTGTGTAAAATATGAAACATGACGTTCAGAGAACAATTTTATTACACTTTCCAAAACAAATTTCCTAAACAGCAGTAACAGATAAACAACAAATCTGTATAACATTTTGTATAAATGTATTTTCAGAGCAGCATCGTATGTGCTTAATCTGTTTAAAAAAAAAGAAAGAACACAATTATGATTAGATTAAAGATTATCAGAGCAATTCAAACATTCAATAAACGAGGTCTATTTTATAACTTAATGCTATCAATTTATTGTGTTTTCAATTATAAAATATTATTTAACTTTAACTCATTTTCCTTCTCATCCAGAAGGAAGAGGACAACAAGAGCGTTAAGAAAATCAATGATGTTATTTCAAACATGGAGAGAGAGCATGCGACATGCCTCAAACTAGTAGGTAGGTGACCGCAAAATTACTACCAACCAATCGAGAAACCCTTCCTATATTAATAAAGTTATTTATAAATGAATAGAAACATTGGTAGTAGTGAAAACCCGCAGGTGAACACCAAAAGAAAATAAAAACTTACACTTCTTTCTACTGCATCGCTGAAGGCAGGCTTGCCTTGTTTCGAAGTTGTTCTCATTTCCATCACAACCTCCGTATATGAAGGGGATGCATTCATTGGTAGCTCTGTTATACCACCATCTTTGAAAGTAAGCTATGCAATTGCCACCAGGCTTAAGGGGCTGACTACAGACGTCCACTGTTGAACAAAACTCAGATCAAATGTAAGTTGAAGTGTAGGTTGCATCGTTTAAATGCAGAATGGTCTATCAAATTTTTGTATTCATAAGTTTCTATTTCGGTATTTTTAATAATTGAAATCACTCATTTCAGATCAAAATGAAATGACGTAAAATTGTAAAATTATTTTTAAATCAAAATTTGTATCTGAAAAAGAACATTATCAAAGTTTTTCAAATAAAAATCACTAATTTTAGCTGCATGAATAACGTGGTTTCAAAATTACAGATGAGGAAAGAGCACTATCATTAGAGAGATAGGCATGAATGTAAAGAATAATGTCGAGTTCTTTCTATTTTTATATGCTTTGGTTGTGTAACGAAAACACGTATATTTTCAATATCATACAAGAGCCACTTACAGCATCCTATCAATGTACAACCGACTTGTCCATTTCCTGAGCAGAAACAAGTATTACATCCGTCTATGGCAGGGAAACTCTGTCCTTCGGAGTAGTAACGACCATTGTAAAAACAACCTAATAAAACATATAAATTAATCGATTATATATAATTAGTCGAGTGTTTTTTAATATAAGGTACTTTATTTGTCTAATTTTCAAGGACAAAAAAACAGCAGAGTATTGTGTGCGTATTGTTAATAATCATATTGGCATGCACTTGTATATACACCAAATGGTGAATATAGTATATGAATTCTTATTAAGTTTACCATTCTGGGGACCGGTTGAAAAATCTGGGGCCCGGCACTCACGACGACATCCACATCCGTAGGAACAGCATTTAAGATCTAGTATAGAAAAGATATACATGTAATAGATGTCAATGCATTTAAACATTTAATCATTCATGATATAGGAAGAAACGAAGAATAACAGAAAAATCGAATCCACTTCCGTTAGAGCTGATTTTTTTTATCTAAAAAAAAGCCCGTGAAAATATTTTAGTCACGCATGTATTCCATGTTCATTTTTCAAAAACTTCATACCCCTTGCTTTTCAATCGATAAATAAGTTGGATAAAAATTCAAAAAGGTTCAATGCAATTGGTGTTTTACAACATATCGATGATTTTTTTTATTTGAACAAAGAGTTGCATACATTTGTAACCATTTAAAATCGTAATGCGTATTGCAATCAAATAAAACACGCATAGTATGACTGTTGTTGAGTGCCACATCGGCAAAACCAATAATAGACAAAAAAAAAGATTAACAGTGTTTAGTGTCTCACCTACACTATGCTATAAACAATGTATTACTGTAAACAAAATACAAATGTAAACGATGTACAAATGCAAACAGTGTACAACAGTAAACAGTGTACGACTGGGAACATTGTACATGTGTGGACATTTCAAAACTGAAACGTTGTACGACTGTGAATAATGTACAAATGCAAATAATGAAAACCTACAAATAATGTAAAAATATAAACAACGTACACTTATAATGGTTTGTACTATTGTACACAATGTACATTTGTAAAAATGCACACCAATGATGTATTTACCCTAAATAAGTCTTTTAAAAATTAAGATAAACATACTTATGGCTGGCTGCAGAAGAAGTGCATCAATACTACACTGTAATCTATTAGTATTAGTCTAGGAGTACTTAACAAGACAATTTCTAAACTACATTGTTTTTATAAGTCGTAAGGTTAATGAGATACCATGCAAAAACAATGATTTAATTTCCATAATAAGAGTTATTTGATAAGTGTGTTCCTTTTTGAATCAACTTAAGTTTGTTTTATTGAAATGATTCATTGTAGGATCAACTAGCATTTCCGTGTCCCTAAAGTTTATTTAAACATTTTTCATTGCAATTTAATTAACTCAAAAAATCTTTCCCTTTTTATAGCAAGCGCTTATATAAATAATTATATCATTTGATTAATATAAATTTGTCAATGGTTTATATATCACTCTGAACCTAACGTGCATTTACATTAAGTCCATCTTGAAAATCATGAAATGAATTTGGTTATTATACTGATTGTCGTTTGACGTAATTTGTCGCGAGTTCTTGGTTATATGTTTAACTGCTTTTAAATCAGTAGTGTTCATGTTGGCTTGACAGTAGAAAACTGCAGGATCGTATCCGTTACTTGCAAATTATGTTTTCAATCCAATTTCCATGATCAACCTTGTATTATTGATAGCAGAAAAATACTATCTAAATCCAAAAAATACAACTAAAAAAAATGCCGATCAAAACAAAAAAAACCCAAAAATTAGAATACCATTCTCGAAAACATGATTTTGAATATGTCATTTTTTTGGTCTGATCCGTTGCGAATAATAAATTCGACGCCAACTAATATTTTGTAAAATATATCACCCTTCTTATTTAAAAAGAAAGGCTAAAAAGCATTACTTGGCATAATTCATTACATGATAATTTCATGAATTCCATGAAATATGAATTTTAAGCTGCACTATGTGTAACTTATAACCGAAACAAATGCCTCACTTTCTCATTAAACATGGGAAAATTTGTATCAAATTATAATATAATTATGAAGGGCATATGTTTTTCTTTGATCAACAAAATTATTTCTTTAAGGATGCTTTAGCTATTAACAAATTAAAGCTTGGTGTAAAAATACAACTTACTCATTTTAATATCATTTTAAGAACTTAACAGAAACATATATCAATTAAACTGCCTTCGCGATGTGCATTGGTTTATTTGATTGATTGCAATTGCACATTTACAGCATTTTATTGTTTTTCTTCAATTTAGTTAATACAAATTTTTGTCTGTACATCACATTATTTCCTGCTACAGAAACGTGTCAACACGTATAATTTATGATGACATGGTGATTGCTCGAACTGTTTAATTGAACCGATTTCTATCTCTATTTAATTATTTATTTTCGTTTGATATTAAGTGAAGTTGTCCTCATTTTGGGATTTTTCTCGTTGATACAGATTGCAGAAACACTGATTTTTATTCATGATTTTCTTTGATACATGTTAATGAAACATTATAAATTGGAACCAATTTTTGTGAATTCATATATCAAAATCAATAAATGATCATCTGTTTTATTTGTTTTTTTTAAAGTTCCAATTATACATCGTTGTATTGCTTTGGTTATTTTATCATGTACCAACGTTATACTAAAATGGGTGATTAAAAAAACTACCTAAAAAACCTTACTATATGGACAGTCGAAGTCACTATTGCACCCCTGGGGACCAGGAGGACAAAGACAATCCGTGATGACGTCAGACCTAGAGCACCTGCCGGGCTTCTCCCCTGGAATTCCTGTGTGGTACTTTCCCGCCAGAGCTGTCGCCAAAACCTTACGTGGATAAATTAAAAAAAAAACAACAGAATTAATGAAAAATGACAATAATAAACCGTAACCATCTCAAAAATGAAATAATTTGGGTATAAAGCTCACTTTGAATGTCATTTTAAATGAACACTGATTGATAAATGAAATTAGAAATGTAATTGTTTTGACCAATTATTATTATTGAAAATTTAAGCCGATAGTAGATGTGAAGTGTGCATATGTAATAAATTCACCTATTTCTTAAAAAAAGACTTATACGGAAACATAAAAGAAATAAAGACATATTGAACATGAATAAAACCAAATATTTTGCGAAAAAACATCAAATGACTTAAATGTAAATATTATTATAAAACGATGGTAACAGAATTGATAAAGATATTTTTTCACATTAAAATCAACTTACAGTCAGAAACAAAAGTAGCCCAATCATAATGAATGCTGTTCTTATTGTTAATGCACAGTTTAAAATTTTACAACTGATTATATAAGGTAATTTAATACGCTAATGAATTGTGGGGTTTTTTTTAAACCCCAGACAAGCTACACTCATGATTATACCTAACTTTGATAATGATTTTTTTTATAAAAATTACCTTGAAATATGTATAATTATTTCCTTGTGATAATAAAAAAAACCCGCCTAACCTGCAATTTTTCAATTTAATGTAGATTTTGTTTTAATAAGTGCATTTTAAGTGAAATGTGAAATTTCTAAAAATTAAAAAAAAAACACATTAATTGCATCTCTTAACCTTTTTATTTTTTTTAATATTTTAAAATTTCGTTCTCTTATCTATTCATTTTTGTACTACTATTTTCATTAATATATTTCATGGCTGTACAAAAAAAGGATATAATAGTTACTAAATGGGAGAAGAACATGTTGTGAATTTTGAACAGGTCCGTTGAATAAAATTTAATAAAAAGTGTCGTCTTATTATTAAGGATGAATATATAAAAGTATAAAAATGTTTTTAGCTCCTTTTTTTCTAAAGATGTTTATTTATAATGTTAAGATTATTGTAAAGTACTGTGAAAGTTAATGTTGAGCTAATCTCCGCCGTTATTGAAAATTGGACTAATATTATATTGGCTTTTTTTCTGCCTGATTTGAGGGATTTGTAGCATCAAAGAAAAAAAGCCAATGAAAAAAACGAATAAGAAGATAACTGCATGTAAACATATAGAAACAAAATTAAACTTCAAGGTTTGTAATCCTAGCACATGTATGTACAATTTTATGTTCAAAACCTATTTTGGGTAAAAACGGCGCTAACAAATAACTGAAATGACATAATCGGCTGATTTTATTGTCGATATTTTTAATTAGTATGAGCGACCATACATTATATGAATAATTTGCACTTGTAATTAAATTTAGGCTGACATTTTGTCATTTGATAAAATATTCGATTCGGTTCATGGTTCACCTTCAATAAGAATAAATGTCCTGCATGGCTCCAAATCGGAAAGAGTATTTTGACAGTTAACAACTAACATCAAAGATTTTTTGAGCGAGGCAGGCAGAGAGAGAGAGAGAGAGAGAGAGAGAGAGAGAGAGGGAGGGAGAGAGAGAGAGAAAAAGAGAGAGAGAGAGACAGAGAGAGAGAGAGACTTGTATAGTATTTCTAAGTTTAACAATTTTTACAAAATACGTACACTTGCTTCCCTCGAAAAAACCTTGTTTACTTTTTAAATAAAGAGAATTGATAAGTCTGAGAAATGTTATTTGTATTTATTTTGATCAAATGTGTGAACGATAAATACCGCATTATTTTTCTTTTGTACCTTTTTGTTATCTGATTTTTTTTCCTGGTTCTTATATTTTTAATTTGCTGTTTGTTTTGGGGGTTTTTTGGGGGCATTCTAATTACATACATTGTATCCGTGCCCCCCCCCCCCCAGTCCCAGTTTGTAGGTGTGGATTTCCCATATTCCAATTCCATGGTTTGACATTCACAATATCCAATATCTATATAGATTTTTTTAAACTGTTTATTTTTTCTCTGCGTTCTTTTTTATTTTTATAAAATGATCTTTTTTCCTTTGCTTCCTACTTAAACTTATTGTGCTTGCACGCAAAATTAGCTTAACGTTGGAAGGTATTGCAGTTGATATTGAAATTACTAGTACTCGCATTTCAGATGTTTGATCCACTTCTGAACTTATTGCGGGATATCACTCTGACGTCATATGTTAAAATCTATAATCATTTCTTTACGTATCTCAACTCAATACGAAAGAATAGAAGTATGTAAAAATCCTTTGTGTCTCACCAAATCTTGTGCGGTACTCAAAACGAGTCTTCAGACATCAAAGCACCGTGAATAACGACTTAAATGTCAGCCATTTTTGGCATTGCACTAAGGAACAGAACCTTAAAAAGCATTATGGGATGCTGCAAACAAACTTTTTTGATGACTCTGTAGGTAAAGTCCGTTCTTTTTCCCCGCGTGCATAGGTTCTTAGAGCCCGCTTCGCTCAAATAACTGATTCTTTGGCGTATGACCAAATAATTAACTGAGTATATAAAACGGATATTCATTGGAATACCTTCACTTTCTGAAAACAAATGGACACACTTGAACTCTTGTCTTGTCAATAAATTTTTTTTAATGCAATTCGACAATTTGTTCACCTATCAAAAGAAGTAGCGCTTCTAGACTGATACTTGTAAGAATACGTATTTCCTTTTTCAACAAATATTGTAAAGGTGCATAAACCTGTAACATGGCATGTATATTTATTATATAAACTTGTCAATAATTGAAAAAAAAAATTCTCTTTTCCACACACGACGGACAATCTAATTTTGCTTTGGTTTAAAGGACCTGCACAGCACTGCACACTCTATTTGTAACTAGTTCCTTTGATTATTAACTATCTCCTCAAATGCCTTGAAAATTCAAATGTATGAGATGCAGATTTATATTATACCCCTTTCGGTGTAAAAGAAAATAAAAACGAGAAGACAGAGACAATTTGTTGCTGTTTATTGTGATTTTTTTCTTAAATTTATGTTGTTGTAAAACGCCACCTTTGCTCGCCACCTTTGCTTAATCTGAAAAAAAAAATATATTTTCAAGATGTAAATATGAAAGTTCTTTAACAATGGCCTAACGAATGACACGAGTAAGGGACAGTGAGATGAGGAACAGATATATCATATAAAAAACCAACAAAACGTCTGTTAGATCGCAATATTGTTCGAGTTACTTTTTTCTCTCTTTTGTCTACTAAAATAGTGCATTTGACTAAAACGTGAATAATTACTTTAATAGAGGGATTTCTGTTACAGTAAAAACCTTAATTAGAACATATATGAAACCACCAAAAACTTTAATTCATGAAAGTAAATAAGTAGATAATTTCCAAAATTAATCCAAAAAGACATTGGTAGTTACTTGGAACCTTATCACTAGCTAGTTGAAAGAGATTTATATTAACCAAGTTTAGAACATTTATATTCAATATAAAAGAAACCAACATTTCTTCCTACTGCATCGCTGCAAACAGGCTTGTCTTGTTTCAAAGTTGTTCTCGTTGCCTTGGCAACCGCCATATATAAAAAGTTCACAGTCATTGGTTGCTCTGTTATACCACCATCTTGGGAAATATGCATAACAAGGACCAGTGACTTGTGGTTGACTGCAGACGTCTACAGCTAAAACAAAAAAACGTAACACTGTCAGAGTTATGTATTGTATTCTATTATTAAAATTGAAATTAATGCATTCTCATTAAAACAACTGGAATATCGAGTTCGCATTTATATACATTGTGAGATTTTGGAAATGTTCAACTTAGAAAGCGAAGTTCCAATACACATGCATAATATTCAATGGAATTCTGTGTGCGAAATTTACATCTTACTTTTGTTAATTGGGACTATTCATCTTGTAATTCAATTTTTTCTTCTCCGCAAAACCAAATTGTACATCGTTTTAATAGATTTGTTATATTCAAGTTTTTGTTTTTACTATGACTTGTTTCTTCCTTGACTTATGGTGTATCAAGTTATATTGCTTTTAAAAAATCATGAAATTTATGGGTTTTTTGTGTAAGATGCGATTTATCTAAACCATAGTATCCATTAAACAATGACCGATTTTTGTTCAGTTTAACATATACAATATTATTGGAAAATATCCTAATTTGACATGCATCCTTGTTGGCTTTCATTCTCATATTCTCTAGATCATTATCCTTGTAAATATTGCAACTTTAAATATGAGAGAGAGAGAGAGAGAGGGAGAGAGAGAGAGAGAGAGAGAGAGAGAGAGAGAGAGAAGCACAGACGGAGAGAAAGAAAGAGATATAGATTGGAAGAGATAAAGATATAGAGATAGAAAGAGAGCAGTTTTTAGTAGTAACATTATATATGTGTGGCATTCTTATTTTACAGACACTTCTAACAAGCCTTCAATTTTATATATACATATCACATATTTGTGGCATACTCATTTCACGAAAACTTACAACAAGCAATCAATGTACACGCCACATTGTTGTTCCCTTGACAAGAACACCTATTGCATCCATCGCCGGCGGGAAATGACTGTCCTTGGAAATAGTAACGCCCGTTGTAAAAGCAACCAGATAACCCTATAAATGAAATGTAAATGTATAAGTATGATCACACTCAGAACAATGTTGTATATTAATCAGAACCTATACCAAAAAAATCATCAACCATATATCTGAAAAGAAAAATTATTTGTAATTAAAATTAGCGCACGTTTTATTTTGTATTGAAAGCCTTACATTCAAAGTTGCAATGCATGTAACCATTGTATGGGGTTTGTCAAAAACATTTTTGACAATGAACATACTAAGGCTGGTCTTTGACATGTTTCAAATTAAAGCACTGATTTTAAATTGTCAACACTAACACCGCTGCTAAGTCACAGTAAAAAAGCATTCTTTTCAATACAACTTTAATTTATCTTCCGTTACCATAAACATATCTGATATATCACATAATACAAGGATTTTGATATTCCTGGAGAGTGAAAATAACAAATGACTTATTTGATAGGCTGTTATGATTCAATGTATCATAGAAATCACGTTGTGAATGAAAATATGATTGATATTTTACACTCGATATCTATATGGAAGTCCATTTAAGGATTTTTTTTTTTGTTTTACTTAAAACTAATTTACGTAAGCACATGGTTGCATATGGTTCCATTCTTTTACAAGGAAAAGAAACTTGAGCTGAAATTCATATTTCCCTGGTGTAATTTTATCATACTTATTGGTTATTGTAGTTACCAATATCTTTTGTAAAACCGTCAACGACTTACACTTAATTTAGCAGCAAAAAAGCTTATGTATACTTTATGTATATTTTTTTAAGACATGATCATTTTAAAAGTTTACCTGGTTGGGGACCAGTTGAAAAATCTGGTGCCCGGCACTCACGTCGACACCCACATCCGTACGAACAGCACTTCAGATCTGCAAACAAAGATGGACGAAAAAAGATAAAGTTTTTTTTTTTTTATTTACACATTATTATTCAGATCTTAAACAAAACAACACCTTAGTGACACCATATTGAGTGTCATAATCTTGTGACATGCGCTACACTGTTAAAAAAATGTATGCTGATTAAAATACAACTACGCTTCAGTCGACATCATTCTTTTAACATCATTACTGATAAATTCCATAGTAATTGGTTTTGATAGATTGCAGCTTAATCAAAAGATTCATTATAATTATTAATAATATATTCTAAGATACTACTTTGAATACGCTTGCTTTTGTGTCAATAAAGGAAGTTTAAATTCAATAATTATTGCAAATACATGTATAAAAGATGATTAATAAAACAAGTATGCATGCATCTGATATATCGTGATAGTGTAACATGTATGTATATTAGATTTTATATTGATATAATGTAGAAGATCATGAAAAATATCCATTAATTTGTTCATTCCTAAATAACTTGAGGTATCATAACACTTGATTGGCTTAAACAGATGGAGAATCATATATCTGTTTTTATAGCATAACTTTGTAAAAGAACGCACCCCATTTGCAATCTGCAACCGGAATTTTTTTGTAAAACTCACACGTTTACATACATGTACATAGATCTACCGACGTGCAATAGAAAATATATGCACGAGTTCAAGTTTTAGTTTAAAAAAAAATTTTTGCGAAAAAAAAATTGCAAAATATGTTTTGATACCCCCAAAAAACTGATGCAAGTGATCATTTTCTAAGATATCGTTTATTTTTTTAACCAGCAAAAATTTAATCATTAGTTACATGTATGTATTATTAATTCATTATAAGGCATGCGTTTAAATTTCATGCTTAATTAAAAAATTTAAGGGATGGTTTAAGTTTACAAAACGCGATTCGATCATGCAAGTATCGCATTCGAAAACTATGTTCACTCATTAACTGTTTTTTTATTCTGTCTTCTGGGGAAAGAAAAACACATACACAAACTAATAAGTGATAATCGTGATTTGTTAGGTCTTTTAATGAAGTTATTTCTATTATCCAAATATATACTTAAAAAACCCACTGCATTCCCTGTTTTGCATATTTATTTATAATCTTAAAAATAATAAGACATGTTAACGCTATTATTCTGCTTAAAAATCATTGTTTGACATTTTCAATAATTTTTAACTTCAAATATGCAAGGGTCATTTGAATCATGATTTTAACTACAATGCCTAATTGACCTACCTGTGCATATCAAAAATAAGCATGATTCACCTAGGTTGCCCGAAAAAAAAATGTCAAGCACGTTTCTAACACATCTCATCTGACATCTGTATTTGCATCACGCAATTCCTTTTCCTTCAGATAAATGTTATTTGTGTTTATGAACAATGTTACATTTGTTGAAAATTTGTGTTGACTCAAGCTAAAAACAATTATTTACTTCACTTCACATATATAATTTAAAAGCGTTTGTATTTATGAAAATCTGCTTTTTTTCACTCGATTCAAAACATCTTTGAGACAACAATCTATAATCACTCACTTTAAAGCTATACAATGTAGATTTGAATATATTTTGCTTTGTTTACAGAAGGTAGTCTATTTCATGTACTTTTTATAATTGTATACACTTCTTTTTTTTTTAAACTTTCAACACTTATTTGTACATTTTGTTACATAAATGTTACGTATAAACAGAAAAATACACTATATCCTTACTATATGGACAATCGTAGTCACTATTGCACCCCTGGGGACCAGGAGGACAAGAACAATCCGTGAAGACGTCAGACCTCGAGCACCTGCCGGGCTTTTCCCCAGGGAGTCCTGTGTGATATTGACCAGCAAATGCTGTCGTCGACACCTACGATAGCAAAAATGAATTGTTTTAAACAATAGAATGCTTTCTTCGGGATATGAAGGTAGCGACATTATAGAAAAAATACCGTTAGCGGGTTATGTAATTTTTGTTTCTGCAATGATCGCTACCTTCATAACCCGCATAATTCATTAAAGAAAGCATTTTATTGTTAATATTAACATCTTTCTATTATCTAATTAATAAATTGAGCGTAAAAAGTAAGTACAATTCACTAAATTATTGTTAATTGTTAATGTACATAAGTACATTAGCTAAAAAAACCCAGCCAAATCGTCCCCTGTGAGACTGTGTGTTATCATTATGGACATTTCGTGCAATCTGTGATTTTCCTTAGGTAGTTGTACATTTGTAGGTCTCGACCAATCGATAAACTTGGCGTGTCATTTTAAGTCCTGTCACTCTCTTATCAGTTTCAGCTGCTGTAGATTTCGACCAATCGATACACGGGGCGTGTAGATATCAGTCTGGCTGTTTCTATAAGGCTATGAATTAACTATAAATTTCCGTAAGAAATATGTAGAAGGAATAATACTTGGTAGGTGTAAATAAACTGTTTAATTGAATTCCTTTCAGAATCGTTTGAAATTAAAAAAAAAAACTACATTTATTAACTGAATCAGTTATGCTTTGTGTGAAAACCATTGATGAAAATTTAATTGTAAAAAAAACCGTTCATATAATTAGATATTTGAACATATGAGTAGTTTCTAAAACGAGGCAAGCTAATGACAAACACGTTCATAGAATAGTCATATCAATGGTCTTGTTGAAGTAGTCTTTTTTAAGGTTCTATGTAAGATACAACAACCTTGTCAGCAAACACAATCTTACACTGGGTCGCATGCCAACTGACGTTGTTCATACTTATTTTATACATTAATTATTCCCCTACTTGTTAATGGATTTTCTCGATTTTCCCAATTATGACAAAGAGCATACGGCAAAGGTGTATAGTTTTTTGTTAAAACAATTTATATCAGATAGGATAATTCCAAAATGATAATAAGATAAAATCATAAGATATTATTAGATATCTTTAAATTTACTTACCATAAATATTATAAGTAGTCCGATCATGGCAGAGGGAGTTTTTTTAAGTCTTAAATTCTCTTCGTTCACAATGCTTATATATTAAGGACCGAGCTTTTAATATTTTAATGATTTTGATTTTATAACCTCAGGCAAGGTTTCTTAATAAAAAAAAATCGATCATTAAAAATCATTTTTACTTAAAAGTAAAAAAAAAAGAAACACGAAAGCAAAAGAATTGCTTCCTTGTAATTATTTAAATTAGACAATCTAGTCGTTTTTACTAAATTATTCTTTTTGGAAGATTGATATGCATACATAAGGTTAACGTGAGTTGAAATTTAATCATAAAATTAAATGTTTTGCAGAAAATGACGAATTAGTAACTAAAAATACAGGAGAAAAACAATTATTTTATTCAGTCACTAAACTGACGATCCTGGCCAGAAGTTAAAATACCTGAATACGAGACGTATTTAAAATCAAAGTACTGAAGTACGGACAGGAGTTGATTTTATCGATTATTATTTATCTTAAAATCAACGATATGTTATTTTGCTTGGCAAGTAATTTATAATCTCTATTTGATTTACGCACATTTTTATAATATGGATTCTCGAACTTTTCCGACAAGAATTTCGAGAAAACCTCTTATGAATCATGTTGTGTTATAATAAACAATAGAATTGATTTCATCAAACAATGTATCGGTATTAGAAAAATTTCAAAAAGTGTATGGATCCAACCAAAAATGAACTCTAGTCTCGTTCAACCAGATAATAAGAATATTCTCATCAGAGCAGGGAAGGGGGGGGGGTCAACAAACAATTGACTCACAGATATTTTGTTTTTCCCTACAGGACTTATAGCTGGTAAAATCTACAGCGAGAAAGGAAGTGGTGTAAACACACTGTGCTTACCACATGACCCGGACCCCGCACGGTCAGACTTCCCCATATCTACCCACGGTGGTTACTTTTCAAATATATGGGGCGCAGAATACGAATTTAACTACCGCCATATAGCAGAAGACGACGATCCGCCATGCGCTGTGTGTCAAGTTCAAAGGTCAACAACGTTGATGATTCCCGCAAAACGAAACTGTCCTATTGGATGGGTCAAAGAATACACTGGAATGTTGTTAGGGGCTTGGGAAGGGGAGTACGCCTCTGATTATATATGCCTTGATGAAAATCCAGAATTCTTCGAAGGGACAAGAAGCCATGATGATAATGGAAGAACACTGTATCCAGTTCGCGCCAGGTGTGGAAGTCTACCGTGTCCATCTTACGTTAACAACCATTACATTTCATGTGTTGTTTGTCTCAATAAAATATCTAGTATGTTTGGCTAATTAATGGATTGAAGGCAATATAATAACAAGAGGCCCAGGGGCCACATCGCTCACCTGAGCAACAATTGCCTTAATTCTGATCAAATTAGCATTACAGTATCAAAATATATTGACAACTGAGTACAGTAGATCTTGCTAAAAAAAATTGAAAATCTGCCAATTTTTATCAACCTCTTATTTTTTGGTAAATACCAAGCCCCTTTTGTTGTTGTACCTGTAAGAAGATTTTTCTCTATTCCTATATACCCCCCCCCCCCCCCCATTTCATGGCCCCATTTTCTCTAGGGAATCATGGTTTCATCAGACTTAAATCTGCATAACCTTTGCTTTCACACTAAGTACTGAGTTTTGAACTGAACACTTTCCCAGAATAGTTTTAAAGATTTTCTCTTTATATTCCTATGTAAAAATTCAAACCGCCATTACGGTCCCGCCCTACCACTAATGACTGTGATTTTGCAAACTTGAATTTACACTACCCAAGGATGCCTCTACACATGTTTAAACCCTTTCTGGCCAAAAATTCTTTAAAAAGAAGATTTTAAAGATTTTCTCTATATATTCCTAAGTAAAAATTCATCCCCCATTGTGGCCTCACCCTACCCCTGGACTATTATTTAAACAAACTTGAATCTATATGATCTGGGGATGCTTCCACTCAAATATGGCCTTTCCAGGCCTAATAGTTTTAAGGAGAAGACTTTTAAAGATTTTCTCTATCTATAAAAATTCATCCCCCATTGTGACCCGCCCTACCCCCAGGGACCATGATTTGAACAAACTTGAATCTACACTTCCTAAGGATGGTTACATGCCAATTTGAGATTTCTTGGCCAAATATTTTTGAGAAGAAGATTTTTAAAAGATTTCCTCTATATATTCCTATATAAAACTTGATCCCCCAATTGTGGCCCCACCCTATCCCCGGGGACCATGATTTGAACAACCTTGAATCTATACTTTCTGAGGATGCTTCCACTCAAATTTGAGCTTTTCTGGCCTAATAGTTTTTGAGAAGAAGATTTTTAAAGATTTTCTCAATATATTCCTATGTAAAACTTGATCCCCCAATTGTGGCCCCACCCTACCCATGGGAACTATGATTTGACAAACTTGAATCTACACTACCTGAGGATGCTTCCATTTTAATTTGAGCTTTCCTGGCCTAATAGTTTTTGAGAAGAAGATTTTAAAAGATGTTCTCTATATATTCTTATGTAAAACATGATCCCCCTTTTGTGGCCCCACCCTACCCCAGGTGACCATGATTTGAACAAACTTGAATCTACACTTTCTGAGGATGCTTCCACTCAAATTTGAGCTTTCCTGGCCTAATAGTTTTTGAGAAGAAGACTGGCTCAGGTGAGCTAAAAAGGTTAAGTTTACAATACAATAAGTTTCTGGAAGAAGAGACTTTGAAAATTTTCTTAATAAATATTGACAATTTTTTTTACTTTTTTAATCTTTAGTTTTTAAGATCTGTGTACAAACATAGAATTGTGAGCAAATCTCTGTATCTTGCTTATAATTCGAAGCTTAACACTCAAATATGGTTAGTAAATAGAAATTGTACACAATTCATGCGCGGATCCAGAAAATTTTTCCAGGGGGGGTCCGAAGGATAATTGTGTTTGCCAGGGGGGGTCCGAGGCATATTTTCGCGATAATTTTACTATGTAAATTTAATAAATTTTCATTTTTCCAGGGGGGGTCGGGACCCCCCCGACCCCCCCTCTAGATCCGCGCATGCAATTAAAACACAAGAAACATGCACTATAACAAATAAAGAACACAATTTATTTTTTCGAAATGAATCATATATATACATGTACATGTATATACCTACATATTTCCGACAGCGATATCAAACTCTATTTAAACTGAATAAACTCGAGAAAAAGCCGAGCATCTCAACAAAACCTATTGCATTAATCTACCATTACGCAAAATATAATGCCGAATTACCGATAGAATGAATTGTATTTCAGTACTTTTTTAATACATCAGATTTTGCTTAATTTGCGCAGGTAAACAGTTAACTGTTTGATTTACCGAAGTCTCTGTTTGATTTGATACGTAAAAATCACGAAATACAGACGATAGTTCCCAGGTTACAAAGCATAAATAATGAAAACGAAACGAAAATCAGAACAAGCTAACACCAACGTCATGTGTGAAAACTTTCAACGCGTTGAAATATTTAGCCTCAATTTACTACACAAAATCGGCACCAATATATTTTGCATGTTTCAAAAATTTCCCATCATTCGCGAACTGTTGCACAACAAGCAAATTCATCATAGTCAGATCGACCCTTTTTCGTATAATGTCATGGCTGCTTTAAACAAAGAACCTCGTTTTAGATGTATGGAATACGAGACTTGGTAAAATGGGTACGCAAACCCGGGCCGTGGCAAAATAAAAGCCGGGGCAGATCGACAATCGTCAATTCCAAATACGCATTATTTTGCAGCAATATTTACAGCAAATACAAATATACTGGTCCATCATATATCCTGAAATTTTAATGAGATTGGCAGATTAATAACTGCCAATCTTTTGTTTTGCCCAGGCCAAGTCTTGTCTACCCATTTTACCGGATGCCGAATCCGAAGCTATTAAACTGATTGAAACACGCCTTTCCTTTATTATTATTTTCGTAATAACTCAGATTTGAAACAGAATTAGACCTTAATTTTTGCAATTTATATTTTCCTTCCCATAAGGATAATTTATGCTAAACTACGTTGAATTGGAATCAGTAGTTCTTGAGAAGAAGATTTTTTAAAATGCACCCCCCTTTTTCTACAGTTTCAAGGTTTTCTCAGCTTTGAATACAGATCGGACTTTTATTTCTGCAATTTATATTCGCCCTCCCATAAGGATGCTTTGTGCCAAATTTGGTTGAAATTGGATAAGCGGTTTTAGAGAAGAAGTTCAAAATGTAAAAAGTTTACAGACGGACAGACAGACGGACAGACGGACGGACGGACAGACGGACGGACGGACGGACGACGGACAAAAAGTGATCAGAATAGCTCACTTGAGCTTTCAGCTCAGGTGAGCTAAAAAGGAGTTACATAAGTTGAGCTGATGTAAAAGCAGTTCCCCTAAAATAGCTTGATTGTGCATGATACATTTGAATTCTGTCTTTTATGTCAAACTCTCGATTGCTGCACTTTATATATTAAAACCAAGCTGGGAACACTTGATCTTGATGAATTCAAATATCATATTTTGAGAAATAAACAATATAAAAAATAAGCGAACTGACCAATCATTTGCCGGGGATGAACTAATATTATGGGTTTGGTATGACACGGTGTGGACATGGCTCGGTGGTTATGGGCGTTAGGCCAGTTACCTAAAGGTCTATGGTTCACACCCCGCCGTGGTTACTTGATGTTGTGTGTTGTGCACTTAGACAATGCACTTTATCTGCATTTTCTCAGTCCACCCAGCTGAAATTAGGTACCGGCTTCTGCTGGGGGTTAACCTGCGATGGACTTGTGTCCCATACAGAGGTAGTCAAAGACTAGCATCTGCTTAGCACCACGGAAACCGGAGATAAGCAACGGTCCTATGCGCCTTCATGGCGCAGATAAGGATTAACAGTGGCCCACTACACCGTAAAATATTTTCTCAAATTAGCAGAAAATTACTTGATTTTGATAGGTATCATAATTGATAAGAAGTATTTAAGTCTAATAGGCAAAAAAGTGTGCAATTTCGGATGAAAGAGTACATTTTAAAAAATTTAATTCAGTTTAAGGGACAGTCACATTTTTGGTAAAAAAAATATTTTTTTTCGATTTTAACGTTTACAATACTTCAGTAAGGCATTTTTAACAGGCAACCAAAATTTGAGCGTCATTTGTTGAGTTATAAGCGAGTTACTGAGCTTGAAACTCTTAGCTATGTAAACAATGCGTTTGTTTACATTTTGAATGTTGAAGTGAAAATTCCAGTTTTACACTTCAAATGCATGCGTTAATCGTTAGGAACTGTTTATTTATGCTTAAAATGAGTAAGAAGATAGACAAATCAGCTTGAAAAAGATTTTTACTGGTATAGTGAACCTATGTAACTAAAAAAGGGCACGAACCTTGTTTACATGACGAAGAATTGTGAGCCCTGTATCTTGCTTAAAACTCATCGACTGGCACCCAAATTTCATTTGATCATTAAAAATACATTCCTAAAGCATTGTAAATAATAAAAACAGAAAAATAAAACTTGACCAAAATTGTGACCATGCCCCTTTACGTGAACAAAAGCCCAGGCGGATTCGAACTCATGATTTGCGGTTCAGAAGCCCAATACTTTAATTACTGAGCTACGACGATATACAACCAAAACGAACGATATAAACAATTTAACTAGAGCAGAGCTCGTGGCAAAACCACGAGTAGGTCTTCCGTTGTTGCTGCGAGTTGAAAATGTATGTGATATGGTGTCAATAAATTATAATGACTAAACTTTCAGTTCTGCTTTTGTTATAAAAATGTGTTGTGATTGAAAGCCTGTATATAAAACGTGTTTTGAAAAAGAAAGAAAGAAAATGTTTAAGGAAAACTATCTGTCGAACACAGTTTATGTAATCGTTTCAAACATTTTTTTAAAAATGAGATGTTTAATGGGGAGTTAAATTTTCAGAGGGTAGCAAGCATTGTTACATGTACTCATGATTCATGTCAGGAATTGTGTTTTTGGGGAGTTGATTTTAATCATCTCTCCTGTGCAGTTACTCTAGCAAACCGAAACTGAAACTGTGTTTGCACCTAAGCACAAATCATCGCCGCTGACAAGACTTCGTTCTTGAAAATAATCGATAAATTCGATGTTATATACGCTGAAGCATTTTTTAAAGGAAACTTATTTATAAATACCTTGGAAATAGTCAGATTTTTAATGGTACGAACAATTAGAAGTTTTTTGTAGTCGTGTGTATTCCTACGCCAGAGTTCAATATATAGTTTCGTTCAACCATCGGCTGTCTCCTTACATCTCCGGCAAGTAGAGAGTCAGTCTATATTTAGAGGTCGCATCATCAAGCTATCACGTGACCTGGTATCTCTTACTTGTCGGAGATTAACGGAGACAGCCGAAGATCTGGTTGAACGAGACTAGAGTTCATTATTGGTTGGATCCATACAATTTTTGAAATATTTGGAATACCAAAACACAGTTTGATGAAATCAATTCTATTTCAAAATATAACACAACATGATTCATTAGAGGTTTTCTCGAAATTCTTGTCGGAAAAGTCAGAGAAATCATATTATAAAAATGTGCATAATTTAAATGCAGATTACAAACTACTTGCCAAGCAAACTAGCATATCGTTGATTTTAAAATAAATAATATTCGATAAAATCAACTCCCGTCAGTACATCAGTACTTTGATTTAAAAACCGAACCCGCCTACAAAACACGTAACCTTTTCTGTAAGATAACTTCTTTATTTAAAAATATTTCTAAATTTTTTAAAACTATGTGCAAGTTTAGAATTGTTGCGTGATGACAAAATTTACAGACCCTGAAACGTACTACTACACCAAAAACGTGCGACTTACGTGCGAGAAACGTTTCGTGTAGACCGTTTAGCGTTTCGTGTGATTGTGAAGCGTTTCGTGTAAACCGTTTACTGTTTCGGGCAAAGCGTGTAAATCGTTTCGGGCAAAGCGTGCTAGAACCGCGTGAAACATTCATCAGATTTCATTTGGAACTCTCTGACAATTTAATTGTTTCAAAATGGCGCCCGTGTTTTACATTACTTTAAACTGTTTGTGATTGGCAAAACTCTTTTGTACATGTAGATATTTTAATGAAAAAAATTCTACAAGAAATGATGAAGCTTTTAATAGGCATTTCCTCCAGAAATGTTGTTACGTAGTGTTTTGACTGACTTTTGTCCATTCAGATTGTAGAAGGCGGAGTTGAGACAATACTGGTCGTGACTTAATTTGAGAGAGAGAGAGAGAGAGAGAGAGAGAGAGAGAGAGAGAGAGAGAGAGAGAGAGTTAACTGGTTAATGGAGTAAATTATAGATGACGCAGATGAGTGAACTATCTATCAACAATAGTTATCGTATAAAGTGACAAATCACGGTCTATAGTATGTCCCAAGTTATTGTTTCCATCAATTTTTGATGATTTGTAATAAAAATACACATACCTGTGAAAGAAACACAACTGAAATTGATGAAAGGGAACATATCAAGATATCTTTATTGAACAATTTTCACTCATAAAATTTCACAGGAACGAAAACAATTTTCTTACGGATATTTATAATGGGAAATGTTTACATCTTTTCTTCATTCGGAAGTAATCGGGATACCTCGCGCAATTTTTTAACGTTATCATCCGGGCTTATCAATGGCTGATGCAATGCAAAATCCCCTTAGACTTTCAATATTGGGATGTGTATTGAAACCTGAAGCGGTAGAGGGGGCGTTTCAACACATAATCTGGACATTTTTCATATACATGTAAGTGGATGAACGTAGTTTGAGCAATAAGGTATTTACTATTATTGAATCATATATTGAATATATCAAGCAAAAAGTGGTGGAAGAAAAAACTCGGGACATAGTATAGTATATCTTATAAATTTATGAAACTTTGAAGTGTTTTGAAATTCTTTAACCAGGGAACAACGATATCTAGATATAGATCAGTAATAGGATAAGGTAATGTCAAACATCGAAGACTGTACGAATATTTAAGAAACTGTTTTTATTACAAGTGTTACCGTTAATAATCAAATCAAAGTTTGACGAATCTTTCTGGAATTAAACATAGGTTGTAAATTTACTTTGTATAAAAACTTTCTTCATGGTTACTCAGTGTGAAACATTCTTTACCTTAGACGTTTTACTTTTCCACTAAGCATCCGCCTTCGTTGCCTTTCCTTTACACTACATCTAAATTCATCATGTTCATAAGTGATCATTCGTTCGCATTTCAAAATATTTAATGTCCGTATTCTCGGACTCCATGCTCGGAAATCTAGTTGGATATAAGCTACGTCATTCTTATCCATGTGCATGTTGTCGACGGCGTGCGGCCGAAGAAATTTTCACAATCGTTTTTAAAACGCTTTAAAGTTATACAATATAGGATATACATGTAATTTTTATATACAGACTTTAATTAATTTGTTTGCAAGTTTATAACTAATGATTATTCCTTTATCGGCACCACTTATAATCTCTCTCTCTCTCTCTTTTCTTTCTCTCATTCAAGTCACGAGCGGCAATGTCTTAACTCCGCCCAGCTACGATCTGATTGGACAAAGGTCAGTCAAAACATTAGGTATAAACTTTTCTGGAGTAAACCCCTAAAAACGCTTCAATGTACTTCGCTGTAACTTAAACGATCATGTTTTTATAAGCATATATATTTTTTTTATTTATTTACATCGATAACTCTTACTGAGACCATTTGACTGTGTACAAGCAGGACACATAACCTCGGACATCGGGTGTCTTCTGCACCTGGCTGAACCTGTCAATCAAACTATGTGTATTTGTTTTCATTGGATTGTCAAGCGTCTCTTTTTTTTTTTGTCAATAGCCAATGGAAAATTAATGACTTCTAGGTAATCGGAATCAGTATTTGATGAAGCATACAATTTAAATTACAAAAAATTTATTAATTATCTGAAAATTATTTAAACCACTGTTAACGGAAAACAAAGAGTCTTAGAAGTAATTAACACACAGGGATTTGCCTACAATGTACACAGTCATGCAATTACTAGTAATTATTATGGGAATCTTTACGCATGGTATTTAATTCGAACAGATTATAATAATCTATACACTGTACGCCGTTACACATGTACGAAGCGCCGGTAATATATACGAATATTGAGTCAAAAAATTAAATCATTTTTATTTCTTGTTCTTTTCAATACAATGTGAAATTACTTTCAGAAAAAAATTCCGAAATACTAATTACAACTTTGTTTTTTGTGTAATCATTTGATTTTTTTCTGAGGTACATGTATATATATGTCAAAACATACTTATTTACGAATGATACGACATAGGAAAAAAAATAATCGGTTGTTCGTAGAACATTTTTATCTTACGAATGTGACTAATTTAATTTTAAATATTTTTCAACATTATCAATGTAAATAATATCAGGTGTATTTACTGTTTGTGTTTTTACATCGTAATCTCTGAAACCAATAAAAATACTAATGTTAGCAGAAAAATCAAATCCCGCCGAATACTGAAAAACCGATTTCAGTTTGCAATCATACGGATTTTATTTTTGGTATTGACTATTGAGTTACGGTAACTTTTTTTCTGGATGATTTTATTATTTATTATTTTATGTAAAAGCACAATGTCAACTGTTACTCAATTATATAACAATTGATGACCTGGGGCTATATATGTTCAGAGCTGTGTGCGCTGAAGCGACACAAGATTCTCGGTCGCACGTGGCGATTGAATTTACACAGACTGACCGAATAAACAAACGGGTAGGAAAGTGAAACAAAATGTTACACATGAAAAGAAGCCACCAAAAATGATTTTCGATAGATCTTGACAATTAAAAAAATCCAGCGCGAACTCCTGTCAGCGGGACGGGAGGGGGGGGGGGGGGGGGGCAGCAATGAGTTCGCTTCTACAAAGAAACGAACGACCATGTAGAAAAACTACAGAAGTGATTAATATGTGACCGATAGAATCTAATCTAAAGTTGTTTAAAATTCATGTGAAAATTTTTAAAAAAAAAATCATCGAATGCCTTAATTCAGGACATTTTTTTTTATCGTGCTAGCACCTACCGCAAACATGTTACATGGAACTTTGATTATAATTTGATTTTTAAACTACCTTGTACGCTATCTATAAATCAATGCTTAATCAACTGTACAAGTTTAATGAATTTATCTTTTCATCTTTCTTTTCATCCTAAACGAATATACTAGTTGAAAACATAATAAAATGTAGTTGTGTCCGTGCAAAATATGAAACATGAACGCGTGATAAGGTACATGTAGAAGAACACGAACCGACCGCGGATTACTTGTCCACTCGCGCCGGTTCTCCTCAGCCATGTGCGAGGGACGATCACCATTTAAAGCTTTACTATTTGTGTGTGTGTGTGGGGGGGGGGGGGGGTGATTTAAAACATTATTTGTACACTGTTTAAAATATTTTACATTAAAAAATTTAACTAACCATTAATTTATGTCTTACGATGTGTACGATTTGGAGTAATATCGCTCATTAATATTCATTTACACTCAAATGTTCAATTGAATAAATACAAGATGGAGTTCCCGTTTTTACGGCTATATTAACTCAAACACGTTCATATGCATGTAAGTGTGCGTCGCGGTGTGAGAATCTTGTCTATTAAATAACCGCGTAATTACCGCTAGGTAGTGCAGCCGTGGCTGATCTCATCGGCGGTGGGCGAAGGATATATTACGTAAAGGTACATGTACAACGCACAGACAGGCACAGCTCAGAACCCAGGAAGATTTGAAAAGTTTGCAGTATAATGAACATACTCTATCAAATAGAAGTTATTTATTTTAAACTTAAAACCCACAATTGATCTGTGTCTATTATTGCTTTAGATTGAGAATGACATTGCCTTTATTAATTAACTGAACGATTTCTTAATTGACACCCAATCGTTTAATCCATAAAAAATTATGTGTAATCAAGACGAAACCAATTCTTGAGTTCGCGGCTAAATAAACTCATACATGTATATGAGAGACACAGCTCTCGTGTATTAGATAACTGCTGACCGCTAGGTAGTCCAGCCGCGAGCATGGTGACCGATATTCTCGGCCGCGGGCGAGGGAGAACTTACGTAATGGTACACATACACACAGCTCTGATTCAAGGTAGATTTTAAATGCATGGAGTTCATAAATAAAATGTAATGCATAGAGTTTTTTAATTCCATATTTTGTGGTTTACTAGAAAAGAAAAAGAATGTTTTGTTTTCCAATTGCCGTTTTTAATGATTGTGCACTATAAGAACTTAGCAACAATGACTTAAACTCCTAAAAAAAAGGCATGTACTCCAACAACAACAAAATATTCTAATAAATTATTGCCTCCTGTATAAACCAGCATACTTTCTGCGGCAACTTTATGCCAGTTGTACGCACAAAGACTTTCGTTAACTTGTCAAATGAAAACAGGTACATGTCAACATGTAAAGCTTTTTACACTCATACTACACAAATCATTTACAAAATAATATTGTTACGACCTTTATGAGATCCCAACAAACAACTTCTCTAGCGACAACCATATCAAAATCCTAACCGTTTTTGAGTTATAAAGCAAACACTTTTAGGGGCTATTGGCCCTTAATTTAAGGGTCCAGCCCTTTTTTATTGGTGTCAAATAAAAGCCCTTGGTATTCTGCACAACTTTTATTCTACATGTTTTAACAAATTATTTTTCGTTTAAAAGATATAAAGGAAAATATGTCTAAATTTTTGCAATTTTTTGAATCCTGTTTTTTTGACCCCCTACCTTTTTCTAAATAAGGAAAGTAATCGAAAAACAAAAACCGATGTGCACCACTACAATGTCTCTGCTATTCAAATTCGTTGGATTCCCATTCCCTGCTATCATAGTCTCGGAGCCTTTGTCTGGAAACAAAAGGCCCTAACAAATTTTAAAAGGGGAATAACTCTTTAACGAATAGGGAATTCTAAATTTTATGAATTGCTTAAGATAGTGTTTTGTAAAGTACATTAGCCCTGCAAATTTGAGCAAAAACCGTTCAGAAATGAGCAAGATATGAAGCCTCAAAGTTCGCGTCTAGGAAACAAAAAAAACAAAAAAAACTAGAGCAAAGCTCGTTGCAAAGCAACGAGTGGGTCTTCCGTTAATGTCAAGAGTAAAGCTTGATGTTCCTGCAAGAAGCAGAGTGTTTAAATCAATAACGAGGAACTTAAAGTAAAAGATAAAAATAAATACGAATGATACTATGTACGAATTAACAAAATCCTTAACGATTCTAAGAACGACTTAACAAAAAAATAATTCCGAAGGTGTCAAAGTTCTTAACAAACTTCGAATAATTTTTGGTACGAGTTTGAACTTCACGCTATTTTTGAAACCAACAACGCAGAATCAAAATTTCTGAAAAATCAATTTTTAAACCCCGATATCTGTTATGCATCGTCCGATTTAAAAACGGATTTAAGTTTTGTACTCATCATGAAAATTACCGTAGGTTACATATGTTTAATTTTTAATATTGAAAAACAATGAAAAACTAAAACAAGAGGCAAATTGGCCACATCGCTCACCTGAGGAACAATAGGTATGATAAAATCAGCTTAATGGAGTCACAATGCAAACTACCTGGACAATGTACATTAATACATGTAGATCCTGTATAAATAAAACCCATTTCCCCCCCTAAATATTCTTGTTTATAATCATTAGTTCCTTTTCTAAAAGGATGATTTTATATTGATTTTATAGTTATATCGCATGTTGAGTATTGCAGTTCTCAAAAAAAGATCCTTAACAATAGTTTATACATGGGATATAAACCTACATCAAACTCTGAACCTTCTTGTGAGGCCAAAGAACTGTCCTGGGGCCAAAGTCTTAACAATTATAAATAATCATCTGGCTGATTAGTTTCTGAGAAGAAGATTTTTAAATTGTTAAAGATTGTTAAACTTTGACCACCCCCCCCCCCCCCCCCCCCACCCATTGTGGCCCAAACCTATCCCCGGGGTCATGATTTTCACAACTTTGTATCTACAGTACCTGAGGATGCTTCCACATAAGTTTCAGCTTTCCTGGCTTATTAGTTTCTGAGAAAAAGATTTTTAAAGATTTTCTCTATATATTCCTATGTAAAAATCAATTCCCCCATTGTGACCCAAATACCACCTAGGACTATGATTTTAACAAACTTGAATCTACACTACCTGAGGATGCTTCCACTTTAATTTGTGCTTTTCTGGCCTAATAGTTTTTGAGAAGAAGATTTTTAAAGATTTTCTCTATATATTCCTATGTAAAACTTGATCCCCCTCTTATGGCCCCTCCCTACCCCCGGGAACATGATTTGAACAAACTTGAATCTACACTACCTGAGGATGCCTCCACACAAGTTAAAGCTTTTCAGGCCGAATAGTTTTTGAGAAGAAGATTTTTGAAAAATACCATCAAATTTTCAATAATTCTCAATTATCTCCCCTTTAAAGAGGGCGTGGCCCTTCATTTGAACAAACTTGAATCCCCTTCACCTAGTGGTGGTGCTTAGTGCCAAATTTGGTTGAAATCTGCCCAGTGGTTCTTGAAAAGAAGATGAAAATATGAAAAGTTTACAACAACGACAAATTGTGATCAGAAAAGCTCACTTGAGCCTTTGGCTCAGGTGAGCTAAAAACAAAATAAAAGAAACATAATTGCATACTTTTATTGAAAAACAAATTTTCACAGCTAACAATTGTAAATTACTTTAAACAGCCATAATTTTGTTTGTTATAATTTCTTATCAAACACAAACCACAACAAGGCATGATGCTTTCTTAAAGTTCCATTACAGTAACTGTTCATGAATTATCCGATTTAATTTTTACTGGTAAATGACAGAGATGACAGGTTAACCTCAAGAGCTGAAAAGAATCAACAGGTAAAAACCATGTGGCCACCAATAGCTGAAATTAAAAAAATCAATAAGCTGTGTTAATACATGTACCGGTACTAATAATAGCTGTGTTTACATTAACATATGCATAGTATTTCTGAAAAAAAATACACTGACCATGAAATGTAATTAGTATGACATATCCCGATACGTGACATTAGATGGCACAGGACAGTTTTTGTGATACGTTTCATTGTAGCCTGGGGACGTGTGTCTTCGGAACCCTGTAACTAGAATTTCCTCAGTTCCCATTCAGCACAAATACCTTTAATTCACTTTTTATAAGGCCAAACACCAATTTCTGAAGAAAATTACTAGTCAAAACCTGTAAAATTTTCTACATACTGGTTTTTATGAGATTTTGACCCTTCCATATTTTGCTAATTTTTCATGATTTTTCAGCTTTTTAGACCTCCCCCAGCCAATTCCCTGCAAAGGGTTGACCTTCCGTACCATGTGCATGTTGCACCATCACATGTCAGAAACTTACCGGTGTATAGTTTATAATGCCCCATCCACCTACTTTTCGTGTTATTTACCCTCCCGTCTGTAACTTGCATGTTCACTGTCTAAAGTCAACACAACAGTCATATTAGCCGCAGGTTTCACATTTTATTTCTGAATCTCATGTACCTAACATATGGGGCCTACATATTGAATATCAATTTCAACAAGAGACATCCCTCTAAGTAATGATAATCATTAAAAACCATTTCATGAATTTTAGCTACACTCATAAGCCTTTAAGTACAGCAACTCTCAATTTTACAAAAATATTGACGGGTACTTTATCCGAAACTGTCCCTTGCTACCTTTAACTTACACTAACATTCTCTGAAAAGTCATCTTGTCTTAAACTTACAAAGCTTATGCTATTCTGAGAAAAAGTATACCTCATTTTGCCAATTCCAATAAGGATTAAGAAAAATATGGCAATTTAAGTGAACCCAGCATTTCCACTTTCCTCTATTTAACACAGATTCATAGGGCTCTCCATAAATAAAGCATCTTTACATCATCTTATAGAGGTCAACTATTTTTAACCTCCCTAAATAAGAAACCTTATTCAAAACTACATACATATACATGATATTATCATGACAAAAGCATCACATCACTTAGAAATACCCTTACATGTATACCCTGCCCCTATTTTTTGATTTTCCTAAGAAGCATTAGTTTGAACACTTTAACCTTAATATTATGAAATTTGTGGCAATTCCCTTAAGTCATTTCTCACACATATTTAAAAACAACCATCACTGATATTGAAAATTGATATTTTCTTGGTAAATGGATGTAATGTAACATTTTTTTTCACAAAAAGACATGCCGCCATACATGTGATTTCTTGTTTTCATGAAACAGTAAGCTTATAATCATATTTAGTGAATATTTTATTTATTCTTGTTTCTAGTCTCCTTTTAACCTTGCTAAAATAGTAAGACCTACCAGTGTGATGTCTGCTCTTAATTAAAATGAAATTCAAACACAACCGGGTACCTGGGAACGGATGAGAATTCCATGATAAATGTTCAAATTTTACATGTTTTCCTACATTTTTGATGCATATATACAATAAAAGGGTAAACATTTGTTGCTTCTTGATCATTTCGAGAGTAATTATCATAGCAGATGTTATTTCAAGGTCAAATGTACATTTACATATCCAACATGTAATGGTAATGGAGACAATTGGAAAGAGGGGGGCCATGGCTTTTTGAATTTTGTAAATATATCTAAAATATCACTTTTGGATAGGAAGGAGGAAAAACTTGAGTTTTTTGACATATTGTATACTTTGATAACTGCATTTGTCTACATGTGAATTTTATTTGAAAGAAAAATATGCTGTTTTAAAAAAATTAAATTATATAAGTCAGGTTGCTTAATGTTATTTCATGAAATCAGACAGCAAAATTGCTGCAAATTTATAATTTAAATAATTCAATTGATCAAAACTCTTTTACTGTGCAGTATTAATTCTTATCTCATTAATTAACTTAAGCCTTTTAATTGTCATAAGGATAGGAAATACCTACTTTCTAAGCCAATTTACTCTAGTGGTGGTCATTCTACACATTTAAAAGGCATTTACTTCCCTTGTATATTATAGCTAATAAATCATGTAATGACATATACATGTACAATGTATAACCAACAAAATCATCCATTTTCCCAAAATAGACTACTTTTGGTAAAAATCCACTCAAAATTACAGTTAAATGAGAAATCTGAAAATACCATGTAGTCTTGAAACTTACACTAACATTCTCTGAAAAGTCATCTTGTCTTAAACTTACAAAGCTAATTATGCTATTCTGAGAAAAAGTATACCTCATTTTGCCAAATCCATTAAGGATTAAGAAAAATATGGCAATTTAAGTGAACCCAGCATTTCCACTTTCTTCTATTTAACACAGATTTATAGGGCTCTCCATAAATAAAGCATCTTTACCTAATCTTTTAGAGGTCAACTGTTGTTCAACCTCCCTAAATAAGAAACCTTATTCAAAACTACATACATATACATGATATTATCATGACAAAAGCATCACATCACTTAGAAATACCCTTACATGTATACCATCCCCCTATTTTTTGATTTTCCTAAGAAGCATAAGTTTGAACACTTTAACCAAATATTATGACATTTAAATGCTTCTATTCTGATCAATTGAATTTTTAAGCAGCGTGAAATTAAAACCATCGCAATTGATACTTTAGTAAAAATCATGAAAATTTAACACGGTGGAATTAAAACGACTTACAGTATTTCATCCAAACAGCCTCAAAGTATAATTTTCTGCTATACCATTTTTTTTAAATGAATTCTACTGGGGGTTTTTTTGCAAATAAATTTAGCGTTTTTATTTTTACTAAATTTTAGTTGCACAATGAAAAAATGAGGGATTGCACGATAATACATGCTCATTTTGAAATTTAAAGCATTGTTGATTTCTTTTCCTAGATAGAGATATGCACAAAATGATGTTGCTCTGTGATGCTTTGCCAAGATTAAAAGCATGAGAGAGAGAGAGAGAGAGAGAGAGAGAGAGAGAGAGAGAGAGAGAGATCTGAGGCACATGTAGTAAAAATTATTACATACATTTGTCTTACTGTAAAAACTGTTTACCATGTAGATGTGTTCTGCATGTAAAGTTTACCTAAAATGAATCAATAAAATTCAATATATATAAAAGATAAACTAATCTCAAAGAATTTACAATGTTCTGTGAAATAATCAAATCTTGAGAAGAATGTTTTATAGATATCAGGGAACATTAACCTAAAATCTGAACTTAAAGTTCTTTTCATCTTGCACTCTGATTTACATGCTCTTTCACAGGCGATAATCATATATAACGACGAGCCAGACAAAAGTTCTAATTTTAATTAGACTGAATATTTACCATGTCAAATATATTTATTTAATTAAGCACAAGCCTGTCTGAGTTCTTTAATTCATTAATTAAGTGGAGGTGATATGGTAAAGATCTGCTATTTTCAAATATTTAGGGTAAAGTTATCATCATGCAAACATGCACTCTAATTACAACATTCTACTCTTGTGTGCCTTTGGACCCCCACCCCTTTTAATTGCACTGTTTTACAGTGCGTGGTGTGTTGTTCAATACAAAATAAGACATACATATACATAATAATAAATAGAAATTCAAACGAATAGTGTGCAAAACATAAACGTGAAAATACATTGGACAGATAATATCCCGAGATTTCTCTGACTCAAATGCCCGCTTTTATATTGTTACGCACGTCAAAAGCGAAGGTTAGAGTCAGAGGAATGTCGGATTAGATTGAAAAGTGCACAAACACTTTGAAAAGAAAAAGTCAATACGACATATCCTGTATTGAAACATACCTTTATAATCTGTCATACGTTAGTTGAGCTGAAATTTCCACTATCGCCGTCTTGCAGGCCATTCTTCTGACACACCGCTATCAGCTGTTGTTCGCAGTCAAAACATGGCGAGTTGACATGGTGAATCGTACGATAATTATTTCGATTAAAACTAATCAGACTAATAAAAACTAACAACGTAATTATCGACCGAATTAACGAAATTGTTTCAATAAACACTCTGATTAACTATATAAAAAAGGAGTTCGGTTTTATGACCTGTACGAAATCTTTTCAGCAGGAGTTACTTTTAGTGTGAATTTTGCACTATTTTTTAAACCAATAACGAGGAATCAACATTTCCGGAAAAATCAATATTTAAACCCCGATAACTCCGCAATGCAGTATCCGATTTTAAAACGAATTGAAGTTTTGTATTTATCTTTACAAACTATACAATATGCATATAATTTTATGTTTTTTATAAAGTTTTATGATCAGTACGAATTGTTACAGTAGAAGTTACTTTCAGTGTGAATTTTGCACTATTTTTGAAACCAAGAACGCGGCATCAAAATTTCCGAGAAAATCAGTTTTTAAACCCCGATATCTCTGTTATGCATCCTCCGAATTTTAAACGGTTTTCAGCATTAGACTCAGCTTAAAAAGCTCTACAAAATACGTTTACGCTTTTTGTTTGATCAAAAAATTCATTTTTTCAAAAAATTTGATTCGCTTCCAGTTTCGACCGCAAGTGACAGATTTTTATTATATAGCTTCATTACAGAGGTAAATTGACCAAATCATAACAATTGAAAATTTCAAGCCTATATCTTAAAGCGTTTTTGAGAAAAGTCCCGGACAAAATGACTTTTTTTAAATTTTAAAAATGACGTCACGCCAAAACGGAAGTGATGTTGTCTTTAAAACTTTAATATCTTTGAGGGACGATAACTTGCTAAAATCTCTGGAAGTTTCATTGAAATCGGTTGAAAACTTTTTGAGTTATGAAGCAAAAAAGGAGTCAGAAAAAAAAGAAAAAGTATAATAACTAGAGCAAAGCTCGTTGCAAAGCAACGAGTGGGTCTTCCGTTAATGTCAAGAGTAAAGCTTGATGTTCCTGCAAGAAGCAGAGTGTTTAAATCAATAACAAGAGCAACTTAAAGTAAAACATAAAAAAAAATACGAATGATACTATGTACGAATTAACAAAAACCTTTACGATTCTAAGAACGACTTAACAAACAAATAATTCCGAAGGTGTCAAAGTACTTAAATAAAATCGAATTATTTTTGGTACGTGTTTGAACTTTACGCTATTTTTGAAACAAAAATGCAGAATCAAAATTTCCGAAAAATCAATTTTTAAACCCCGATATCTGTTATGCATCGTCCGTTTAAAAACGGATTTTAGTTTTGTACTCATCATGAAATATACCGTAGGTTACATATGTTTAATTTTTAATATTGAAAAACAATGAAAAACTAAAACAAGAGGCAAATGGGCCACGTCGCTCACATGAGGAACAATAGGTATGATAAAATCAGCTTAATGGAGTCACAATGCAAACTATCTGGACAATGTACAATAATACATGTAGATCCGGTATAAATAAAATCCATCCCCCCCCCCTAAATATTCTTATGTTTATAATCATTAGTTCCTTTTCTAACCTACATCAAACTCTGAACCTTCGTGTGAGGCCAAAGAACTGTCCTGGGGCCAAAGTCTTAACAATTATAAAGAATCATCTGCCTGATTAGTTTCTTAGAAGAAGATTTTAAAATATTTACTCTATATATTCCTATGTTAAACCCCCCACCCATTGTGGCCCAAACCTATCCCTGGGGTCATGATTTTCACAACTTTGTATCTACACTACCTGAGGATGCTTCCACATAAGTTTCAGCTTTTCTGGCTGATTAGTTTCTGAGAAAAAGATTTTTAAAGATTTTCTCTATATATTTCTATGTAAAAATCCATTCCCCCATTGTGGCCCCACCATACCACCTGGGACTATGATTTGAACAAACTTGAATCTACACTACCTGAGGATGCTTCCACTTTAATATGAGCTTTTCTGGTCTAATAGTTTTTGAAAAGAAGATTTTCAAAGATTTTCTCTATATATTCCTATGTAAAACTTGATCCCCCTCTTGTGGCCCCTCCCTACCCCCGGGGACCATGATTTGAACAAACTTGAATCTACACCACATGAGGATGCCTCCACACAAGTTTAATCTTTTCAGGCCGAATAGTTTTTGAGAAAAAAGATTTTTGAAAAATACCAACAAATTTTCAATAATCCTTTAAAGAGGGCGTGGCCCTTCATTTGAACAAACTTGAATCCCCTTCACCTAGTGGTGCTTAGTGCCAAATGTGGTTGAAATCTGCCCTGTGGCTCTTGAGAAGAAGATGAAAATATGAAAAGTTTACAACAACGACAACGACAAATTGTGATCAGAAAAGCTCACTTGAGCCTTGGCTCAGGTGAGCTAAAAACAAAATAAAGGAAACAGAATTGCATACTTTTATTGAAAAACAAATTTTCACAGCTAACAATTGTAAATTACTTTAAACAGCCATAATTTTGTTTGTTATAATTTCTTATCAAACACAAACCACAACAAGGCATGATGCTTTCTTAAAGTTCCATTACAGTAACTGTTCATGAATTATCCGATTTAATTTGAATTACTGGTAAATAGTCTGTAGAACACATTAAGGAATATGCATGTGGGTAGAGGTGACAGGTTAACCTCAAGAGCTGAAAAGAATCAACAGGTAAAAACCATGTGGCCACCAATATCTGAAATTAAAAAAATAAATAAGCTGTGTTAATACATGTACCAGTACTAATAATAGCTGTGTTTACATTAACATATGCATAGTATTTCTGAAAAAAAATACACTGACCATGCAGTGTAATTAGTATGACATATCCCGATACGTGACATTAGATGGCACAGGACAGTTTTTTTGATACATTTCATTGTAGCGTGGGGACGTGTGTCTTCGGAACCCTGTAACTAGAATTTCCTCAGTTCCCATTCAGCACAAATACCTTTAATTCACTCTTTATAAGGCCAATGACCAATTTCTGAAGAAAATTAATAGTCAAAACCTGTAAAATTTTCTACATACTGGTTTTTATGAGATTTTGACCCTATCATATTTTGCTAATTTTTCAGCTTTTAAGACCTCCCCCAGCCAATTCCCTGCAAAGGGTTGACCTTCTGTACGATGTGCATGTTGCACCATCACATGTCAGAAACTTACCGGTGTATAGTTTATAATGTCCCATCCACCTACTTTTCATGTTATTTACCCTTCCGTCTGTAACTTTCATTTTCAATGTCTAAAGTCAACACAACAGTCATAGCCGCAGGTTTCGCATTTTACCTCTGAATCTCATGTACCTAACATATGGGGCCTACATATTGCATATCAATTTCAACAATACACATCCCTCTAACTAATTCTAAATCATTAAAATTCATTTCATGAATTTTAGCAACATGCACTCATAAGCCTTCAAGTACAGCAACTCTCAATTTTAAAAAAATATTGACGGGAACTTTATCCGAAACTGTCCCTTGCTACCTTTAACTTACACTAACATTCTCTGAAAAGTCATCTTGTCTTAAACTTACAAAGCTTATGCTATTCTGAGAAAAAGTATACCTCAGTTTGCCAATTCCATTAAGGATTAAGAAAAATATGGCCATTTAAGTGAACCCAGCATTTCCACTTTCCTCTATTTAACACAGATTCATAGGGCTCTCCATAAATAAAGCATCTTTAGAGGTCAACTGTTGTTCAACCTCCCTAAATAAGAAACCTTATTCAAAACTACATACATATACATGATATTATCATGACAAAAGCATCACATCACTTAGAAATACCCTTACATGTATACCCTCCCCCTATTTTTTGATTTTCCTAAGAAGCATTAGTTTGAACACCTTAACCTAATATTATGAAACTTGTGGCAATTCTCTTGAGTCATTTCTCACACATATTTGAAAACAACCATCACTGATATTGAAAATTGATCTTTTCTTGATAAATGGATGAAATGTAACATTTTTTTGCACAAAAAGACATGCCGCCATACATGTGATTTCTTGTTTTCATGAAACAGTAAGCTTATAGTCATATTTAGTGAATATCTTATTTATTCTGGTTTCTAGTCTCCTTTTAACTTTGCTAAAATAGTGAGACCTACAAGTGTGATGTCTGCTCTTAATTAAAATGAAACTCAAACACAACCGGGTACCTGGGGAAGGATAAGAATTCCATGATAAATGTTCAAATTTTACATGTTTTCCTATATTTTTGATGCATATATACAATAAAAGGGTGAAAATATTTTGTTTCTTGATCATTTCGAGAGTAATTATTATAGCAGATGTTATTTCAAGGTCAAATGTACATTTACATATCCAACATGTAATGGTTATGGAGACAATTGGAAAGAGGGGGTGGCTTTTTGAATTCTGTAATTATATCTAAAATATCACTTTTGGATAGGAAGGAGCAGAAACTTGAGTTTTTTTACTCAAGTTGATAACTGCATTTGTCTACATGTGAATTCTATTTGAAAGAAAAATATGCTGTTTTAAAAAAATTGAGTTATATAAGTCAGGTTGCTTAATGTTATTTCATGAAATCAGACAGCAAAATTGCTGCAAATTTATGATTAAATAATTCAATTGATCAAAACTCTTTTACAGTATTAATTCTTATCTCGGTAATTAACTTAAGCCTATTAATTGTCATCATGATAGGAAATACCTATACTTTCTAAGCCAATTTACTCTAGTGGTGGTCATTCTACACATTGATTTACCGGTACTTCCCTTGTATATTATAGCTAATAAATCATGTAATGACATATATAACTAACAAAATCATCCATTTTCCCAAAATAGACAACTTTTGGTACAAAATCCACTCAAAATTACAGTTAAATGAGAAATCTGAAATACCATGTAGTCTTGAAACTTACACTAACATTCTCTGAAAAGTCATCTTGTCTTAAACTTACAAAGCTTATGCTATTCTGAGAAAAAGTATACCTCATTTTGCCAATTCCATTAAGGATTAAGAAAAATATGGCCATTTAAGTGAACCCAGCATTTCCACTTTCCTCTATTTAACACAGATTCATACGGCTCTCCATAAATAAAGCATCGTTACCTAATCTTTTAGAGGTCAACTGTTGTTCAACCTCCCTAAATAAGAAACCTTATTCAAAACTACATACATATACATGATATTATCATGACAAAAGCATCACATCACTTAGAAATACCCTTACATGTATACCCTCCGCCTATTTTTTGATTTTCCTAAGAAGCATTTAAGTTTGAACACTTTAACCAAATATTATGAAATTTAAATGCTTCTATTCTGATCAATTGAATTTTTAAGCAGCGTGAAATTAAAACCATAGCAACTGATACTTTAGTAAAAATCATGAAATTTTAACACGGTGGAATTAAAACGACCTACAGTATTTCATCCGAACAGCCTCAACATATAATTTTCTGCTATACCATTTTTTATTAAATGAATTCTACTAAGTTTTTTTTGGCAAATAAATTTAGCGAGGATTTTTTTCTCTTTCCTTATTAATGACAGGTTTTAAAAACAATATTATGTTTAGTATGTATAAAATTCTATAAACAATTTAACAAAGCTTTGGATTTTAGTTGCACAATGAAAAAATGAGGGATTGCACGATAATACATGCTCATTTTGAAATTTAAAGCATTGTTGATTTCTTTTACTATAGAGATATGCACAAAATGATGTTGCTCTGTGATGCTTTGCCAAGATTAAAAGCATGAGAGAGAGAGAGGGAGAGAGAGAGAGATCTGAGGCACATGTAGTAAAAATTATTACATACATTTGTCTTACTGTAAAAATTGTTTACAATGTAGATGTGTTCTGCATGTAAAGTTTACCTAATATGAATCAATAAAATTCAATATATATAAAAGATAAACTAATCTCAAAGAATTTACAATGGTTCTGTGAAATAATCAAATCTTGAGAAGAATGTTTTATAGATATCAGGGAACATTAACCTAAAATCTGAACTTAAAGCTCTTTTCATCTTGCACTCTGTTTTACATGCTCTTACGCAGGCGATAATCATATATAACGGCGAGCCAGACAAAAGTTCTAATTTTAATTAGACTGAATATTTACCATGTCAAATATATTTATTTAATTACGCACAAGCCTGTCCGAGTTCTTTAATTCATTGATTAAGTGGAGGTGATATGGTAAAGATCTGCTATATTCAAATATTTAGGGTAAAGTTATCATCATGCAAACATGCACTCTAATTACAACATTCTACTCTTGTGTGCCTTTGGACCCCCACCCCTTTTAATTGCACTGTTTTACAGTGTGTGGTGTGTTGTTCAATACAAAATAAGACATACATATACATAATTATAAATAGAAATTCAAAAGAGTAGTGTGCAAAACAAACACGTGAAAATACATTGGACAGATAATATCCCGAGATTTCTGTGACTCAAATGCCCGCTTTTATATTGTTACGCACGTCAAAAGCGGAGGTTAGAGTCAGAGGAATGTCGGATTAGATTGAAAAGTGCACAAACACTTTGAAAAGAAAAAGTCAATACGACATATCCTGTATTGAAACATACCTTTATAATCTGTCATACGTTAGTTGAGCTGAAATTTCCACTATCGCCGTCTTGCAGGCCATTCTTCTGACACACCGCTATCAGCTGCTGTTCGCAGTCAAAACATGGCGAGTTGACATGGTGAATCGTACGATAATTATTTCGATTAAAACTAATAAGACTAATAAAAACTAACAACGTAATTATCGACGGAATTAACGAAATTGTTTCAATAAACACTCTGATTAACTATATAAAAAAGGAGTTCGGTTTAATGACCTGTACGAAATCTTTTCAGCAGGAGTTACTTTAAGTGTGAATTTTGCACTATTTTTTAAACCAATAACGAGGAATCAACATTTCCGGAAAAATCAATATTTAGACCCCGATATCTCTGCTATGCAGTATCCGATTTTAAAACGAATTTAAGTTTTGTATTTAGCTTTGCAAACTATAAAATATGCGTATAATTTTATGATTTTTATAAAGTTTTATGATCAGTACGAATTGTTACAGTAGAAATTACTTTCAGTGTGAATTTTGCACTATTTTTGAAACCAAGAACGCGGCATCAAAATTTCCGGAAAAATCAATTTTTAAACCCCGATATCTCTGTAATGCATCCGACGAATTTTAAACGGTTTTCAGCATTAGATTCAGCCTAAAAAGCTCTACAAAATACGTATACGTTTTTTGTTTGAGCAAAAAATTCAATTTTTTGAAAAATTTGATTTGCTTCCGGTTTCGACCGGAAGTGACGGATTTTTATTATATAGCCTCATTACAGAGGTAAATCGACCAAATCATAACCATTGAAAATTGCAAGCCTCTATCTTAAAGCGTTTTTGAGAAAAATCCCGGACAAAATGACTTTTTTAAAATTTTAAAAATGACGTAACGTCAAAACGGAAGTGACGTTGTCTTTAAAACTTTAACATTTTTGAGGGACGATAACTTGCTAAAATCTCTGGAAGTTTCATTGTAATCGGTTGAAAACTTTTTGAGTTATGAAGCAAAAAAGGAGTCAGAAAAAAAAGAAAAAGTATAATAACTAGAGCAAAGCTCGTTGCAAAGCAACGAGTGGGTTTTCCGCTAATGTCGAAAGCAACGCTAGAAGTACGTCTAATAAGCAGAGTTCTTAATCTAGTAACAAAGAAACCTAAGTACAAAAAGATAAAAAAAAAATCGAATGATTCTTGGTACAACTTAACATGATCCGAATGTTTTTAAGTACGATTTAACCAAAAACCCTTAACCATTTCAAGAACGACTTAACAAAATACAATGTGTTTAAGTACGACTTAACAAATTTGACTTCATTTTAGGTACATGTTTACTTTACCTTAAACTAACATCTTTTTCTTAACCCAGAATGCAAAATTAAAATTTATGTAAAAAATCAATTTTGTTTCAAACATAATTCTGAGCAACTTTTCCTCTTCACTGCTTTTCAAAAGGTTGACCTTTCGTACTGTGTGCTCGTTGCGTCATTAACTGTCAGAAAGTTATCGATGTAAAGTTTACTTTACTGTACTTCTGTGAATATTTTCTATGTAAAATTACTATGAACCAGACAACATTGAAATGGTGAACATTTCAAAGGGCCCCGCTTATGTTATTTCAGAGAATTCTGCTTTGACCTTGACCTATAACTTGAAATTTTTCCAGCTGGCATAGAACTTTTAATTCAATTTCATTCCCCCTAACATACATGCATTTTTGTTCAATCTGACCAAGATTAAGCATATTTGGAAAATAATCTACTGTCTAAAACTAATTTTTAAAAGATCTGCTATGACCTTCACATTGACACACTTGGTTCAAGGTCACTGCACGCCATTAACCAATAAACTCTGTAAAGGTAAAATATTAGCCAAATACGGGCTAAAAGGAGAGTATATCTATGCTCTTAAAATATGGATTTTTGTGTGATCTGATATGACCTTGACTCTTCATCTACAAATATCATTCGAGGTCATTGCATATATTTTGAACAAAGGCATCATGTGGGTGAAGTATGAGGCTGAATGGAGCAAAGGGAGAGAAGATATACTCCGGACAAGGATTTTTAAAAATATAGTTTCTTTTCACTGAAAATAGGTTCAAGGTCACTACACACCCTTTCACCCTTTACTCAAAAGCTCTGCTTATGTGAAGTCTGAGCCAAATAGGGGTTAGTAGAAATTATATATGCTCTCAAAAAAGAATTTTTGCATGATCCGATATGATCTTCACCCGTTACCTAGAAATTTCATGCAAGGTCACTGCACATCGTTTAACCATAGAGACACTCTGTGAGTATTAGCCAGATTGGACCAAAGGGAAAAAAGATATGCCCCAGACAAGGATTTTATATATATAATTCTGCTATGACCTTAACCTTATACCTAAAAACATGGTTCAAGGTCACTGCACATCCTTCAACCAAAGGAACCCTGTGGATGAGGTATGAGCCAGATTGGGCCAAGGGGAGAGAAGCTATGCTCCTGTCAAGCCATCTCGGATGGACAGACGGACAAATTAATCACTAGAAGGCGCCCGCATAAACATGCCTTTTTATCTAATTTAAAATAGTATCCATGCTATCTGCCCATGGTGAATAGTCATCAAAACCATTCATCAGCAGAATTTGATTTCCCTCCTTTTTAAGGTGGTATGGGACATCTGTCGATATTAATGTGGATTAAAGTACTATATAATTGAAAACTTTTCACCGGTTTAGAATTTTCAAATTTTACAATATTTAACCAAAAAATAGCTTTTAAAAATATTTGAAAAGGTAAAAATTGTAAAAACCCCAGCGGGATTCGAACTCATGACTTACAGGTTCCTAGTAAACCCTCTAACCTACTGTGCTAAGGAGTTAGGTGACCATTTTTGAAAAGAAACTACATGTACTTATATAATTACACTTTATTTTATTGTTTATTTCGATAAACAATACGTCACAACATGGAAGTGTCCCATATCACCTTAAACTCGGAACACCTCTGACCTAATAAGATCGCCGCATTAAATACAAAGTTTGATTTAACTCTAATTTGTTTATCATCAAGAAATTCTGCATCGCTGACAAATAAAGTTTTCTTCTGCATAATGAAATACCAATTAACTGACTATTCGGACAATAGCAAGTTTATTGTCCCATTCCACAGCAACTATTTCCCTTGGCTTTGCCTCATTAAATAGTTGCTGTCTTGGGGGACAATAAACTTGCTATTGTCCTCATACCCAGTAAATACTAAATACTTAATAGGCATATAATATCCCATCCACCTACATTTCATGTTATATAACCTCCCGTTTGTAACCTTCAATTTCACTGTAAAGTCAACATATCTGTCATAGCCGCAAGTTTCACAATTTATTTCTGCTTCTCATGTACTTAAAATTAGGGGCCTTAATATTGCTTACCAATTCCAACAAGAGACATCCCTCTAACTATTGATAATCATTAAAATTCATTTCATGAATCTACGCAACAATGATAAACCTTCAAGTACAGTCACTCTCAATTTTACAAAAATATTGACGGTACTTTATCCGAAACTGTTCCTTGTATCTTTAACTTAGTACACTAACATTTTTATGAAAAGACGGTTTGTCTTAGAATAAGACAGCTAATGCAATTCTGAGAAAAAGAATACCACATATTGCCAATTCCATTGAGGTTTAATAAAAATATGGCCATTTAAGTGAACCCACCATTTCCAATTTCCTTTAGTAAACACAGATTTACAGGGTTCTCCATAGTAAAACATCTTTACCTGACCTTTTAGAGGTCAACTTTTGTTCAACCACCTTTAAAAAGAAACCTTATTCAATACAACATATGCCTACATGATATAATCATGATAAAAGCTTCACATCACTTAGAAATACCCTTACATGTATACCCCCCCCCCCCCCCCCAATCTTTTGATTTTCATAAAAAGTCATGGTTTGAAATGTTTTACCTAATTTTATGAAACGTGTGGCAATTTCCTTGAGTCATTTCTCACACATATTTGAAAACAATAATCAATGATTCTAAAATTTGATCTTTATTTGTTTATTGTATGATTTGTACCATTTTAATTAACAAATAGACAGCTGTCCTGCTTGTGATTTCTTGTTTCCATGAAAAAAGTAAGCTAACAATCATATTTAGTGAATATCTAATCTATTCTGATTTCTAGTCTTCCTCTAACCATGCTAAAACAGTAAGTTACAACCTACAAGTTAGACATCTGCCTTAAATTAGAATTAAATTCAAACACACCCAGGTAGCTGGAGACAGAGTTGATTTCAATGAAAAATGTTCAAATTTGACATGTTTTTCTACTTTTTTATGCATATATACCTTAGAAAGGTAGAAATAGGTTGTTTCTTGTTCATTTCAAAAGTAATTATCATAGCAGATGTTATTTCAAAGTCAAATGTACATTTACATATCCTACATGTAATCTTAATGCAGACAATTAAATAGGGGGGGGGGGGGGGGGTTTCAATTATGTAAACACATCTAAATATCTTTATGAAATAAAAAATAAAGGAAACATAATTGTATACTTTTATTGAAAAACAAATTTTCACAGCAATTATGAATTTCTTTAAACAGCCTTAATTTTGTTTTCATAATTTCTTATCAAACACAAACCACAACATGGCATGATGCTTTCTTCAAGTTCCATTATTGTTCATGCATTATCAGATTTAATTTGAATTACCGGTAAATAGTCTGTAGAACACAAGGAATATGCATGCGGATAGAGGTGACAGGTTAATCTCAGGAGCTGACCCACAAGAATCAACAGGTACCGGTAAAAGCCATGTGGTAACAAGAGTCTGTTTTGAGCTGAAATAAATAAAAAAAATAATTAGCTGTGTTTACATACATGTACTAGTAATAGCTGTGTTTACATTAACATATGCATAGTATTTCTGTAAAAAATACACTGACCATGCAGTGTAATAAGTATGACATATCCCAATACATGACATAACATTTAGGCAGTACAAGATCAAAAATTTGCATATCAAGTCATAATATAATATTAAAAAATTTTCATAGGTATAAACACTTATCAAATTGAGAAAGAGAGAGAGTTTGAGAGAGAGAGAGAGTTTATTACCGTACTTGTAGTGCAACAGTCAATATTTCAATTCGTAAATTACAAACGAATATTACCCACCGAACAGCGTCAAAGTACATGTACTGGTATTAGCTTCTGGTATACCATTTTTTATCAATTCTACTGTGTTTTTTTTTTTTGCAAATAAATTTAGCGAGGGTTTTTGTTTATTTTCTTATAAATTACATGTTTTAAAAACAATACTACGTGTAATAAGCATAAAACATGTATGAGTAAACTTAATGAAGAATTTGTAATAGATTATTTTTCACAGAATGTGGTACATTACGTGTATGTCAATCTTTATAAAACTAGCGTATATTTCGTGCGCCATAAATTGCAAGTTTTTTGTAAATATCATTTACTTGCATGATAGGTATATATGGTCTAACCAAAATTTTCTTCATAAAGCTACAGCTGTATGTACCACATATATGTTTTGTCACAAGTATACATTTAAAAAAAAATTACCCAAATTCCAACAGTTTAAATAAACTCAACTCATTCTCTGATAAGTTCATTGTGTTTTGTGCGTGCATATCTTATTTGTCTGCTGCAACAGCAGCCAATCAGCGGGTAGCTGAATCCACAGAAAGAAAGTTTGTGTTTTAGGAGCGGGTAAATTGTTTATGCGACACTGTCAAGAAAACCACACCAAATAATAACAAGAAACATAAATATTCACTTAAATGTATTCTGTTGTAAAGTAAAGGTTTTTAACACTTATTGCATCTTGCAAAACATGTGAAACCTTAATCATCTGTCATATATCTGATATACATGTACATGTAAAAGATGGGAGAAATAACGACGGAACAAAGTGGGATTCAAACCTGGCCCTCAGAATCTCTAGTCAAGTGCTCTACCAACTGAGCTACATGTATCTGGCACCGGTATTCAAACCAGTCTGACCGTCACATTCCTCCCCCTTAAATGATCTTCACCCACGAAGATCATCCCTGGCAGGATCGAGTTTAAACCTGTTAGTTCCAGGGGTTGGTCACAACACCAATATTGTAACAGGATGGGAGAAATAATGAAGGGATTTGAACCTGGGCCCCCTGAATCTCTAGTCAGGTGCTCTACCAACTGAGCTATCTGGCACTGGTATTCAAACCGGTCTGATCGTCACATATATAAAGAATTATTTTAAACAATGTTGTTCAATTAAAAATAACACTCGCAACCTTCAGTTTTTGTTTGTAATTAATCAATATTGGCGTGCGATCAGTTCTCGCCGAGTACCATTTCTCACCAGTGCATTGTTACGTCATTTTATCAACACATAAAATTATATACGAAAATATGATGTAACAGTGCACCAGCGAGAAATGGTCCTCGGCGAGAACTGCTCGCACGCCAGTACTGCCAGTAGTCAGATTAAAAAAAGAGAATAAAAAATTACATTTAAAACATTAACAAGGACAATTTAAGTACACATCATAACTGCTAAACAAGAAAAATTATGTGAACTGGTAGAATGGTAGGCATAGTTCTAACTTGTAACCTACATGTACAAGTACATGTACAGGGTACCCGTTGGTCTGCTATACCTCTTTAATGATACAATGATCGGCATCATAAAGATATTAAAGTCATGTTTTAACTCTGAAGTCTGAAGTATACAATTTTATTTACTTGAAGTTATGTCTACAGGGTATTCATGACTTATACATTTGGAGTCCTCTGCACAAGAATATATGATATGTTTCTAATTAGACCCTGCTTTGAATTTTGAGTTGAAAATTCACAATCTGTTATTTTTTTAAATAGATAAATTCAGTTACCCTTTCCAGTCCCCCATGAACCTCGAACGAGTCTAAACATCCATGAAACATGTAAAAATTACACGTTAGTAAACAAACACCCACACCATAACAAAAACATCTAACAGTGTGCACGTACTTACATGTACATCTATACTATATACTAAATTTTAACCAGTTAACAAGAAACTTTAAAAGGAGTAAAAGCCTCACCTTCTTCAGTAACATCCACATAAATCACACACTTTAATGTCCATCTTTTCTCCTTTATTACTCGTAGCTTATCAACGGCTGATCGTCGACAGAAGTGTGGCTGTCAGAATTTCCTCGTAAACGATTCACACGAGAACAATATCCTCCTTAAACAAATATGTAGTATTGCTCCCTGTGCATGTTCATATGTTTCACAGTAAATTGAAAATGCATGTATACACCGAAAGAATACACAACTTCTCTTCTGCATTACGGCTCTCTCTTTTCTACAATGCCGTTCGTTACTGTTTACATTTGGCGCGCGCGCGGGGGTTACAAACAGGGGCGCCCCGACAAATAGTTGCACATAGAACGTTTAAATAATGTGTGTTCATTGAATTCATAAATGATATAAATGAAAAAAATGAAATTGTATCACAACAATTTATCTAAGACGCAACACAACGTAATGCAGTAAATGCCTGGGCCTTAATTTGGCATTTGTTCGCTTGTGTGTCTATGTAGACATATTAACTCGTTCATGTACGATTCTCACATATTTGTTTTATGAAATTTGAAAAAAAATATAGCACAGAACTTGTTTAATTTGATACCAAATGACATTATTTAATATATTAAAAATAACTGAATTAATTTTTTTTCATAAAATGATAACGATTTTTGCTATCAGAAAAATACGTGTATGAGCTGCTGACCCCTAATTATAGGGGCCAGCCCTTTTTTCTTAATCTTAAATGAAAGCTCTCGTTATTCTAAACAACTTTTGTTCTATATGTATTATCAAAATATTTTTAGTTTAAAGGTTATAATACAAAAAGCAACAAAATTTCAACCCCGAAAAAATCTTAAACTTTGGCGACAAATAGCTCAAAAACTAACAAAGAAATTACCAAAATTTTCATGCCAGCAAAACTATAAAATGTTACCGACAATTTCGCCAAATTTCATGCATCTATCATCTGTAGTTCCCGAGATCAACTCTGGACAAAAGACCCCCCAATTTTCAATTAAAGGGCAATAACTCATAACCGGAAGTGAATTTTAAAAATTTGAAAAAAACGTCTAGAGATATTAATATCATCTACGTACCCTGAAAGTTTCATAGCAATCAGACAAAAAATGTTCGAGAAATCTCGTGCACAAAATTTGCGGGAAAAAAAAAAAAATAATAATAAGAAACAGTAGAATAACAGAAGGGTTTTCCGTTGAAAAACGGAAAACCCTAATAATAAAAAGAAACCGAAGAAAAACAAAAGGGTCTTCCGTTCCGGAAACGGAAGACCCTAATAATAAAAAGAAACCGAAGAAAAACAAAAGGGTCTTCCGTTGGAAAACGGAAGACCCTAAAAAGAAGAAAAATCTTAACCCGCACAATAATAGAAAGGTCTTCCGTTTCCAACGGAAGACCTTAATAACACATTTAAATTGCAATCTTGTGTCGTAGTGCCTTAAAAGGTATAAGTGTATGTGTATGAGGTACCTTAAAAAATCTTATCATGACGCGGTGTGTATAAGATAATACGTGCTTGCTTTTGTTTTGTTAATAGTGTCCATAGTGACACTAATATTATGACTAAAACCCATGCCACTGCTTGAATAAAGCCGTTCTTTTTTATTGAACTGCCAGCTGGTTAAAAAATGAATATTCGAATGATTATTACATGTACTTGATATAATGAGGATACCGTAGTCGAGAATTGAGGATGAGGGCATTGCACAAAAACGTTGCACATTGTAAACATTACAGATGTTATTTCAAAAAAATCTTTCAAATAATTGAGCACTTCACTACATGTATATATGTGTCTATTTTTAAGTAATGATAATAAATTCGTAAAACTGATATACATGTAACTTGAAAAGTCGCCGTTAACGTACATTAATGTGACGAATCCCACAATTTGAAATTAAATGAAATTATTTTTTAAGAGGGGTTGGTGGTCGTGGCTATTTTTAGATTATACAAACCTTTATATGAAGAAGAGCTTTAGTGAAAATATAGGAAAATATTCACGTTCAACTTTAAGATTTATTGAGTTTTTCTCTACTTGAAAATACCGTATATCCGGTAATTTTCACGATTATTTAATTGTTCCTTTTCTCCTAATCCCATTTTTATTTCAAAACATTCAATACCCAGAAATTATATCCGGTATTGTTTGCTAAAAGAACGTTTGTAATTCGGAAAAAATTTCTGACGCAAATATAAAAGTTACACATTTTCTTCATTTTCGTAAATTATGTGACACGCGAAAAAACTCTGATATACGGTAGTTCGTGGCTAAACAATCCGTCAAGAAAAAAAAAATAAAGTAGATCTAATTGGTAAATTTATTTTCCTCAAATAATACTCCTTTAGCATCATTTACCAGGTTCAGATGAATATACATTTACAAGGGAGGCCATTCAAGAAGAGCATGACGTCAAAGAATGCGTATATAAACCTCGGTGATCAACTGTTGATCTTGATAATCCTTTTGTGGCAAAATGCAACCGTTTGGTTTACTTGTTGTGCTATGTTTTTCCTTTTATATCGTACCACTGTGCTTATCGAAATCCGTTAACGGTAAGTGCTTTTTGGAGTTTTCCCCTTAGAGTAATGCAACTGGAAATGTTTTATTATTTTTTTTAATGCTTATTGAATGAGATTTTTTTAAAAATTCTTTTGGACATTTTATGTTTTTTTTCTTAGTTGAAAGACCAATAAACAATCCGACTACTTTATTAATAATTGAAGCAAGTCAAATTATAGATTTTAAAAGGCTTTACAAATTCATTTCAAATGGATTTCCAAATTTTTCAACAACAGATGACAGCAAAAATTAGTCGTCATTGTTGTGATAATGTACAGTTTCATAACGTATGCAATAAAACCATAATTTTGATAACGTGTTACAGGGCAAGACGTTTTGCACAACAGTCCCCGTTACAAAAGAGCGCCAAAGGGTAAAAAGGGAAAGGGGAAGTTCGATCCGCAGGAACTTGATAAGGTAAAAAAATTCATAATTTCATGGGACCCTCTCTCTCTCTCTCTCTCTCTCTCTCTCTCTCTCTCTCTCTCTCTCTCTCTCTCTCTCTCTCTCTCATGAAGCAAATGTCCTTAAACACCTCAGGATAATGCGATTGCTCAAAATGTGTACATAAACTTAACATCTATGTCAGACTCTTTTGGACGAGAATTCACTTGAAGAAGAATACGCCGAAAGAACATTTGTGTTCAAGGCCGGGAAAAAGACCAAGGTGATTGTTTATTTCATAAATTTCTTATTCGATATATTCCGTGCACCTTTTAAATTTAACAAATTTGACTCTACCCTATTTTAAATATCATATAAACCATTGTATCAATGTATTTAATGTATCTTTCATAAATTGAGGTTTAATAAAAATATGGCCATTTAAGTGAACCCACCATTTCCAATTTCCTTTAGTAAACACAGATTTACAGGGTTCTCCATAGTAAAACATCTTTACCTGACCTTTTAGAGGTCAACTTTTGTTCAACCACCTTTAAAAAGAAACCTTATTCAATACAACATATGCCTACATGATATAATCATGATAAAAGCTTCACATCACTTAGAAATACCCTTACATGTATACCCCCCCCCCCCCCCAATCTTTTGATTTTCATAAAAAGTCATGGTTTGAAATGTTTTACCTAATTTTATGAAACGTGTGGCAATTTCCTTGAGTCATTTCTCACACATATTTGAAAACAATAATCAATGATTCTAAAATTTGATCTTTATTTGTTTATTGTATGATTTGTACCATTTTAATTAACAAATAGACAGCTGTCCTGCTTGTGATTTCTTGTTTCCATGAAAAAAGTAAGCTAACAATCATATTTAGTGAATATCTAATCTATTCTGATTTCTAGTCTTCCTCTAACCATGCTAAAACAGTAAGTTACAACCTACAAGTTAGACATCTGCCTTAAATTAGAATTAAATTCAAACACACCCAGGTAGCTGGAGACAGAGTTGATTTCAATGAAAAATGTTCAAATTTGACATGTTTTTCTACTTTTTTATGCATATATACCTTAGAAAGGTAGAAATAGGTTGTTTCTTGTTCATTTCAAAAGTAATTATCATAGCAGATGTTATTTCAAAGTCAAATGTACATTTACATATCCTACATGTAATCTTAATGCAGACAATTAAATAGGGGGGGGGGGGGGTTTCAATTATGTAAACACATCTAAATATCTTTATGAAATAAAAAATAAAGGAAACATAATTGTATACTTTTATTGAAAAACAAATTTTCACAGCAATTATGAATTTCTTTAAACAGCCTTAATTTTGTTTTCATAATTTCTTATCAAACACAAACCACAACATGGCATGATGCTTTCTTCAAGTTCCATTATTGTTCATGCATTATCAGATTTAATTTGAATTACCGGTAAATAGTCTGTAGAACACAAGGAATATGCATGCGGATAGAGGTGACAGGTTAATCTCAGGAGCTGACCCACAAGAATCAACAGGTACCGGTAAAAGCCATGTGGTAACAAGAGTCTGTTTTGAGCTGAAATAAATAAAAAAAATAATTAGCTGTGTTTACATACATGTACTAGTAATAGCTGTGTTTACATTAACATATGCATAGTATTTCTGTAAAAAATACACTGACCATGCAGTGTAATAAGTATGACATATCCCAATACATGACATAACATTTAGGCAGTACAAGATCAAAAATTTGCATATCAAGTCATAATATAATATTAAAAAATTTTCATAGGTATAAACACTTATCAAATTGAGAAAGAGAGAGAGTTTGAGAGAGAGAGAGAGTTTATTACCGTACTTGTAGTGCAACAGTCAATATTTCAATTCGTAAATTACAAACGAATATTACCCACCGAACAGCGTCAAAGTACATGTACTGGTATTAGCTTCTGGTATACCATTTTTTATCAATTCTACTGTGTTTTTTTTTTTTGCAAATAAATTTAGCGAGGGTTTTTGTTTATTTTCTTATAAATTACATGTTTTAAAAACAATACTACGTGTAATAAGCATAAAACATGTATGAGTAAACTTAATGAAGAATTTGTAATAGATTATTTTTCACAGAATGTGGTACATTACGTGTATGTCAATCTTTATAAAACTAGCGTATATTTCGTGCGCCATAAATTGCAAGTTTTTTGTAAATATCATTTACTTGCATGATAGGTATATATGGTCTAACCAAAATTTTCTTCATAAAGCTACAGCTGGTGAACTGGTAGAATGGTAGGCATAGTTCTAACTTGTAACCTACATGTACAAGTACATGTACAGGGTACCCGTTGGTCTGCTATACCTCTTTAATGATACAATGATCGGCATCATAAAGATATTAAAGTCATGTTTTAACTCTGAAGTCTGAAGTATACAATTTTATTTACTTGAAGTTATGTCTACAGGGTATTCATGACTTATACATTTGGAGTCCTCTGCACAAGAATATATGATATGTTTCTAATTAGACCCTGCTTTGAATTTTGAGTTGAAAATTCACAATCTGTTATTTTTTTAAATAGATAAATTCAGTTACCCTTTCCAGTCCCCCATGAACCTCGAACGAGTCTAAACATCCATGAAACATGTAAAAATTACACGTTAGTAAACAAACACCCACACCATAACAAAAACATCTAACAGTGTGCACGTACTTACATGTACATCTATACTATATACTAAATTTTAACCAGTTAACAAGAAACTTTAAAAGGAGTAAAAGCCTCACCTTCTTCAGTAACATCCACATAAATCACACACTTTAATGTCCATCTTTTCTCCTTTATTACTCGTAGCTTATCAACGGCTGATCGTCGACAGAAGTGTGGCTGTCAGAATTTCCTCGTAAACGATTCACACGAGAACAATATCCTCCTTAAACAAATATGTAGTATTGCTCCCTGTGCATGTTCATATGTTTCACAGTAAATTGAAAATGCATGTATACACCGAAAGAATACACAACTTCTCTTCTGCATTACGGCTCTCTCTTTTCTACAATGCCGTTCGTTACTGTTTACATTTGGCGCGCGCGCGGGGGTTACAAACAGGGGCGCCCCGACAAATAGTTGCACATAGAACGTTTAAATAATGTGTGTTCATTGAATTCATAAATGATATAAATGAAAAAAATGAAATTGTATCACAACAATTTATCTAAGACGCAACACAACGTAATGCAGTAAATGCCTGGGCCTTAATTTGGCATTTGTTCGCTTGTGTGTCTATGTAGACATATTAACTCGTTCATGTACGATTCTCACATATTTGTTTTATGAAATTTGAAAAAAAATATAGCACAGAACTTGTTTAATTTGATACCAAATGACATTATTTAATATATTAAAAATAACTGAATTAATTTTTTTTCATAAAATGATAACGATTTTTGCTATCAGAAAAATACGTGTATGAGCTGCTGACCCCTAATTATAGGGGCCAGCCCTTTTTTCTTAATCTTAAATGAAAGCTCTCGTTATTCTAAACAACTTTTGTTCTATATGTATTATCAAAATATTTTTAGTTTAAAGGTTATAATACAAAAAGCAACAAAATTTCAACCCCGAAAAAATCTTAAACTTTGGCGACAAATAGCTCAAAAACTAACAAAGAAATTACCAAAATTTTCATGCCAGCAAAACTATAAAATGTTACCGACAATTTCGCCAAATTTCATGCATCTATCATCTGTAGTTCCCGAGATCAACTCTGGACAAAAGACCCCCCAATTTTCAATTAAAGGGCAATAACTCATAACCGGAAGTGAATTTTAAAAATTTGAAAAAAACGTCTAGAGATATTAATATCATCTACGTACCCTGAAAGTTTCATAGCAATCAGACAAAAAATGTTCGAGAAATCTCGTGCACAAAATTTGCGGGAAAAAAAAAAAAATAATAATAAGAAACAGTAGAATAACAGAAGGGTTTTCCGTTGAAAAACGGAAAACCCTAATAATAAAAAGAAACCGAAGAAAAACAAAAGGGTCTTCCGTTCCGGAAACGGAAGACCCTAATAATAAAAAGAAACCGAAGAAAAACAAAAGGGTCTTCCGTTGGAAAACGGAAGACCCTAAAAAGAAGAAAAATCTTAACCCGCACAATAATAGAAAGGTCTTCCGTTTCCAACGGAAGACCTTAATAACACATTTAAATTGCAATCTTGTGTCGTAGTGCCTTAAAAGGTATAAGTGTATGTGTATGAGGTACCTTAAAAAATCTTATCATGACGCGGTGTGTATAAGATAATACGTGCTTGCTTTTGTTTTGTTAATAGTGTCCATAGTGACACTAATATTATGACTAAAACCCATGCCACTGCTTGAATAAAGCCGTTCTTTTTTATTGAACTGCCAGCTGGTTAAAAAATGAATATTCGAATGATTATTACATGTACTTGATATAATGAGGATACCGTAGTCGAGAATTGAGGATGAGGGCATTGCACAAAAACGTTGCACATTGTAAACATTACAGATGTTATTTCAAAAAAATCTTTCAAATAATTGAGCACTTCACTACATGTATATATGTGTCTATTTTTAAGTAATGATAATAAATTCGTAAAACTGATATACATGTAACTTGAAAAGTCGCCGTTAACGTACATTAATGTGACGAATCCCACAATTTGAAATTAAATGAAATTATTTTTTAAGAGGGGTTGGTGGTCGTGGCTATTTTTAGATTATACAAACCTTTATATGAAGAAGAGCTTTAGTGAAAATATAGGAAAATATTCACGTTCAACTTTAAGATTTATTGAGTTTTTCTCTACTTGAAAATACCGTATATCCGGTAATTTTCACGATTATTTAATTGTTCCTTTTCTCCTAATCCCATTTTTATTTCAAAACATTCAATACCCAGAAATTATATCCGGTATTGTTTGCTAAAAGAACGTTTGTAATTCGGAAAAAATTTCTGACGCAAATATAAAAGTTACACATTTTCTTCATTTTCGTAAATTATGTGACACGCGAAAAAACTCTGATATACGGTAGTTCGTGGCTAAACAATCCGTCAAGAAAAAAAAAATAAAGTAGATCTAATTGGTAAATTTATTTTCCTCAAATAATACTCCTTTAGCATCATTTACCAGGTTCAGATGAATATACATTTACAAGGGAGGCCATTCAAGAAGAGCATGACGTCAAAGAATGCGTATATAAACCTCGGTGATCAACTGTTGATCTTGATAATCCTTTTGTGGCAAAATGCAACCGTTTGGTTTACTTGTTGTGCTATGTTTTTCCTTTTATATCGTACCACTGTGCTTATCGAAATCCGTTAACGGTAAGTGCTTTTTGGAGTTTTCCCCTTAGAGTAATGCAACTGGAAATGTTTTATTATTTTTTTTAATGCTTATTGAATGAGATTTTTTTAAAAATTCTTTTGGACATTTTATGTTTTTTTTCTTAGTTGAAAGACCAATAAACAATCCGACTACTTTATTAATAATTGAAGCAAGTCAAATTATAGATTTTAAAAGGCTTTACAAATTCATTTCAAATGGATTTCCAAATTTTTCAACAACAGATGACAGCAAAAATTAGTCGTCATTGTTGTGATAATGTACAGTTTCATAACGTATGCAATAAAACCATAATTTTGATAACGTGTTACAGGGCAAGACGTTTTGCACAACAGTCCCCGTTACAAAAGAGCGCCAAAGGGTAAAAAGGGAAAGGGGAAGTTCGATCCGCAGGAACTTGATAAGGTAAAAAAATTCATAATTTCATGGGACCCTCTCTCTCTCTCTCTCTCTCTCTCTCTCTCTCTCTCTCTCTCTCTCTCTCTCTCTCTCTCATGAAGCAAATGTCCTTAAACACCTCAGGATAATGCGATTGCTCAAAATGTGTACATAAACTTAACATCTATGTCAGACTCTTTTGGACGAGAATTCACTTGAAGAAGAATACGCCGAAAGAACATTTGTGTTCAAGGCCGGGAAAAAGACCAAGGTGATTGTTTATTTCATAAATTTCTTATTCGATATATTCCGTGCACCTTTTAAATTTAACAAATTTGACTCTACCCTATTTTAAATATCATATAAACCATTGTATCAATGTATTTAATGTATCTTTCATAAAATGTTAAGTGTTTTTATTTTTGCAATTCTAATCAGGAAAAGAATGAAAATTATATATTTTTTTTCGATGCATTGACATTCTGGACTGCATTTTAAAAAAATATCATCGCCAATTTCATTTATTATTATCATTTATACATGCAAGATTGAAATCCGTCTATGGTTAAAATAATCACTTTTAACGAGGCATAAATCTGTTAAACTGCATGTCTTTCAATATAACGTTAAATCGAAACTCTCCGTTAAACGTGCAGTGCAACAGATGTAGTGCTTGCCGATATATAGCGGAAACTGTGCATTCTGAAAACAAAAAGAGCAATGTTTTATGAGTTTTCGTTAAACAGACTTCCGACTGAACTATTCTTTGACCAATCGACCCTGCATCAGTTGTTTCTTTCACTACGAAACCAGTTTCCGGCCCATAGCCTTAACAAAATCCTGTATACGAAAAACACAAAATGATGCTAGGAAGAAAGTAGTAATTGTATCCTCCCGACCGCTTTTTCTTTTTGAGGAAATAGGTGATATTGAAGTTTTGTAAAGAAAAAAAATGAATCCTTCTTTTTATTTTATCTATCAATTCTTCACCAACTAGTTCTTTTCAAAGGTGAACATTGCATTTGTCGCATATTAGTACAATATAAATAATTCGGTTAATTAACTACCAATTATTACATAAATATAACACTATTTACATATTACCACCCCTCTCCCCCCCCCCCCCCCCAAAAAAAAAAAAAAGAAAAAAGATATTTATAACATGCGAAAAAAGGATATCAAAAAGAACATAATCTGAAGTTTTATTTGTTTGTTTATACTTTCTTATTCATATTTTTTCGGAGTACACGTAATAAATTCAATAACGTAATGATTCGAATTTTCGGTTATGAAATGCATTTATCTATACTGAAAAGGTAAAAAAAAACCATGATTGTACAGTTAGGTGCATCCGAATGATGTAATCCACGAATATTCGCCCCCACGGATTTTATTTATTCCACAGTATATTGCGTATATATAGATTTTTTTATAATTACATTTTACAGCCAAAGAATATCAACAAGAAACCCAAAAAATCTAAGGAGGCAAATAAACTGGATAGACATCCGCCAAGACCACAGCACGATGCGGTAAGATTTATATATAACATAGGGGCACGCGCATCCATTAAAAGCAAAAATAAGAAACCGTATGCATATTTGCAAGCATGCAATCTATAATATCAAATTATCGAAGTCATTTCGCAATATTGTTGAATTTATATCATATGTGTTACATGTTAATGTACTATAAGAAATTGATTGAAACACCAACACTTTAATTCATACACGATCAATGACAAACCGAACAGGAAATGAAATTTCAATTTTTTGAACTTATCATGAATTAGTTGGCTAATGCACGTACATGTAAAACTTTGAAACGTGTTAATAGGGTCTACAAATAACTTGGTCACATTTTAATCATATTAAAATCATAGTATTGCCCAATTTCATTTGTATTAATTTTACTATACTATTTAGATTTTAATTGTTGTAATGTGAATAGGGAATAAGCCATTTTACTTTCACAAATGACACATTTTCTTATCAACAGAAAGCACCTCCAAACCGAATGAAGAGAGTCTTCGTTTCCGAGGAGGGCGTCAAATGGCCGAATAGGACGATCCCTTACGAAATCGATACAACGACTTATACAAATGGTAAGTTTCATATCGTCAAAAAAATCTTTGTTTTATGTTAAGGTAATCGTTAATCTAATAGACCGATTGCTTTTTGACTTATGTGTTAGTAACGATCTTTCATAAAAAGAGAAATATTCATAAATTGAAAGGACTTGTTTTAAATCCTTTTGATTAATTGATTATCAATGACAAATGTTGAAAATACATGTATATCTCATCAATTTGTCAGATATTCAAAGCCAGTAGCAGTAAATGTCGAAACGAAATACATGCGTTATACCCAACGTTGTTCTCAACGTTTACTCCGAAATGTATTTTACATAAATTAGCACCCTCTTGCCACTAAGCTTAATACATGTAACCATCAATTTCATTATTCACATGGCATGATACAAACGCACGTTTCAAACTCCAGGCTCCTTTTATTGAGCGATTGATCGCCGGTTATATCTGGGTTTGCGGGGAGTTTTTATTTTGGCGATCAAGCTTTATTCACAACCATGTTGTCATCACATTTCTACGACAAAACTTGTTCACACCAAACAATATTCGAGACAACAAATCTCTGCTCTCGATAAGTGAAAAAAGTTTTATTTATTCGTAGGAATTCTTATATTCATTCTAACAATAAATTCAGTTTTCGGTGAATAGTATGCTTCTTCTCTCTAGCTACTAATATCAAGTCAATATTTTCAACGGCGGTCGATCGATTTAACGAGGCGGGTTGTCTCCAGTGGATTCCCAGAACTACAGAGACTGAATACATCAGAGTAGTCGGAAACGAGGCTAGGTAAGATAAAAAAAAAAAGAAAAAATTATAAAAAAAAATTGAAACAACTGTTTCAATGCATTTATGCATTATATTTTGTGAATGCTGATTTCAGTCACGATGGTAAAAATCTTTAAAAAAATATCCTGAAATCTAAACAGAAAGGAACAACTTGAAAAAAAATGTAACATTGCGCAGAAATGAAAATAAAATTTACAAACAGAAACTATTTGCAAAAAACAATCAGAGGCTGTAAAATTATTCATTTTTCATGTAAAGTTAAGAATGTTTCAGACACATATGATTTATAGTCTATCTTGAAACATTATTGTACACAATTATGTAACTTAGATGTGCATCGTACGTTGGACATCTTGGTTGGAGTCAACAGACGCTTTGGATGTACGAGAGTGGTTGTATCTATGTGAGTGTTTATTACTACAGTATGAATGATTACACGTTACGGATATCGATAACTCGTACAAATTTGAAAAAAAATATAGCAAAACGCGAAAATAACTGTTATACGCTAGCTACCTCTAGCTACCTCTAGCTTTTCTTAAATCAGCTCATGGGCGACTTCGCTCACTTTAGGAATCATGATAAATTTCACCTAGTATCTCTGACGATGAAAGCTTTTTTATAGCATGAGAAAAATTAGCTGGATACAAAAACGATAAATGTATTGTCGCGTCGTGTTTAAGATGTTATTGATGTTATGACTTTGCGACACTATAAGTACGGGGAATAGCAACTCGCTTGGCAGTGGAGGACCCTTAGTCACTAAATCCGGTCCAAAAGGTTTGGGACTAGCGACTCTGAAATCAGATACAGGGAAGCCTTGATTAATTAACTGAACAACTTTATTGATGCAGGTCTCCGATTAGAAATGGCCGAGGTAGGGCACGCTATCTCAATCGGAGACCTGGGCTTCCCTGATCTATTTCGACCAATCAAAAATTAGATTCTTTGTTCAGAACAATTTTGGTAATTAAAAAATTAACCCACGTGACCTTATCGACGGACACTGGCCATAAAGAAATAATTGAGTTAACATAGATAATCCCTTGACAAAGAAAAATCTGTTGACACCTGAGCACATCTTGTTTTTGACACCAGGTAAAAAGATAAAAAGACACCGTAATAACAATTACAAACATTGAAGCACCCATATGTAAATTTCTTAGGTCTTCGGATTAATCAATTACATAATTATACATTTTTGTGACATTGCTGATAATGGTAAACCTGAGTAAAATATGAGATCAATAAAAAATATTCTACACTACATATCAAACACACTAATTGGCTAAATAATGTCTCTAATGAAATTCTACACAAAAAAATAAAAAAAAAACATTTATCTTTAATTAAGACACACATATATTGTTATTAATCATATCTGTCCTTTCCGATATATTTTATTTTATCAAATAAAACATACAACATGACTACTTTCCCCCTTGCTCCAATTACTTTCGACCTCGAAAGCTCAAATTTCTACCCCTAATATGTAACTTTAAGCCCGTTTTAACATAAATTTCAATGTAACCATAAATAAAGAAAGGGGTCGAACTATGACCCAGATAAAAAAAAAAATACCAGCTCGCTTCAAAAGCCTAATAAATCAATTAATATTTAAAACAATCGCAATATGCATGTATTTTTCACAAAAGTAATGTCTGAGATATACTCATGCCGAATTCCAAGTTGATGGATCTTAAAATAGCGGAGATATACGTCATTATTCTCTCGAAGTCGCCAGTTTATTTTTACTCGGACATTTACCGGTCCAGGGCTCATGATGGGATTTTGCTTATGACAGCAGCAGTATTGCAACAAGTCGAGAGACATTCGCACTTATCTTTTAAAATCTTACATCAAACACACGCTACTTACATGTACATACAAAGACTCCGATAAAATCCCTTAAATACTCTCCATACTGAACTTTTATTCTGCAACCACATTGACTTCTGACAGGGCCAGGCATTTTCACGTCTTCGAGAAAGACTGATTCTGATTGGACCATCAGGAATATTAACCAATGAAACTGAGTTTAACATTAGCGATCACAATGGCCGGTCTGGTCAGAAGTTGATGTGGCTGCAAAATAAAAGTTCAGTTTGGAGAGTCTTTAAGAAATTTTATTGGAATTTAAGGATGTAAGTAGCGTGCGTTTGATTTGAGATTTTAAAAGATTCGTGCGAATGTTTCTCGACTTGTCCCACCGTGAGCCCTGGACCGGTAAATGTCCGAGTAAAAATAAACTGGCGACTTCGAGAGAATAATGACGTATATCCCCGCTATTTTAAGATCCATCAACTTGAAGTTCGGCATGAATGTATCTCAGACATCACTTTTCTGAAAAATACATGCATATTGGGATTGTTTCAAATATTAATTGATTTATTAGGCTTTTGAAGCGAGCTGGTAGTTTTTTTTTTATCTGGGTCAGAGTTGGACCCCTTTCTTTATTTATGGTTACATTGAAATTTATGTTAAAACGGGCTTGGCCCCTCTGAATGTATGTATCAATAAATACTACTTTCATGTTTACAAGAAAATAATCAAATTTGAATAAGTTTTATGTTCAGTAAACTAATTCAGTTTATTTTCCCTTTATTTCACATCCCCTTATGTCTAGAAAATGCATATTACATAGAAATGTGAATGATTTTTCACACAATCATGCACATCTTGAAACTATTATTGAGTTTATTCATATGGCAATGTTTGAAATAGCATAAAATACATGGCTTCATCACAATAATTTAGTTTTATTCAATTCAAAGCAGTTCCATGACACATCTTTTCATTAAAGGTCGATTTAACGGGTTGCAGTTTTCCTGCAATTTTTTTTATTTAACCATCTAATACAACGCTTATGTAAATTGAACAATTATAGCAGTCTTACATATTGATCTGTAAATCTTGAAATGAATTTCAGTAAACATGTACATTTATTTACAATGTCATTATCTATTTTGAATAATTTGTAACCAACACAAATATTCATATGCCTGACAGATCGACATATCTCTACACGAGATGCTACACGCCGCAGGGACTATGCACGAACAATCTAGAGCACAAGATCGGAATCAACTTCTCTCGTTTAACTGGGCGGCAGTGTCTAGTGGGAACGAGCTGAACTACCAAGGATATTCCCTATACAACGCCAGGGAGTACGACCTTAGCTCTGTTCTACAGTATGGGTTAACGGTAAATACAGGATAGAACATAGGATTGTCATTTAGTCAACTGAAAAAATTCGGAAGTGTGTCTTACAGATTTATAAATAAGCTAGCTCTGTTAACATGACAACTTTCTAGACGTGTAGTTTTTGACAACCATCTAGGGTTGCATAGCTGTATCAACAGGACAGATTTCTAGACGTGTACTAACTCTGTTTACAAGTTAAATTTCTAGACTTGTATAGCGCTGTTAACTTTTTTGACATGTATAGCTACGTTAACAAGTCAAATTTATCGACATGTTTGGCTCAATATTAAGACACCTCTCTAGCCATGTATAGCTCCTGGCAACTTATTACTGTAGATTCCTTATTTTACGCGAGTACTTAATTCCGCGATTTAACCGTTTTTCATCAAAACGCGAGAACATCAAATCGCGAATGCCAATTTTTTATCATAGTTTCATGTAGTTTACTTATGTCCGAAAAATAAAAGCGAGATTTTAAAATTCGCAAGATGTGTTTCTCGCGTTTTTACGCGGATATTAATTCCTCGCGTTTAATTAGGAATCTACAGTATACCCCCGCTCCTTCGGAGCGGGGGTATACTGTTTTACCCTTGTCTGTTTGTCTGTCTGTCTGTCCGTCCGTAACAAAAATTTCTGTCGCATTTATCTCAGCAACTATTTATCGCAGATGCTTGAAATTTTTAAACAGTGTTTGTTAAGGCATGCCATATCGTGGGATATATTTTTGTACCAATCGGACGTCAACTTCCTGTTAAATGACGACTTTGCTTATTTTTTAACCAAAAGTTTCAAACAAATTTTCCTCAAAGATTTCTCGGCAACTATTTATCGCAGATGCTTGACATTTTTACACAATATTTGTATAGGCATGCTATAACGTTGGATTTGTTTCTGTACCAATCAGACGTCAACTTCCTGTTAAATGACGACTTTGTTTATTTTTTAGCTAAAATTTTCAAAAAAATCCGTCTAAGAATTCTCAGCAATTGTTTATCGCAGATGCTTGAAATTTTTAAACAGTGTTTGTTAAGGCATGCCATATCGTGGGATATAATTTTGTACCAATCGGACGTCAACTTCCTGTTAAATGAGTACTTTGTTTATTTTAGCCAAAATTTTCAAACAAATTTTCCTCAAAGATTTCTCAGCAGCTATTTATCGCAGATGCTTGAAATTTTAACACACTATTTGTTTAGGCATGCTATATTGTGGGATATATTTCTGTACCAATCGGATGCCAGCTTTCTGTTAAATGTCGACTTTGCTTATTTTGCATATTCACATCAGAGCGGGGGTATCACTAGTGAGCATTGGCTCACAGATATCTTGTTATACATAGCTCAGTTCACAAGACAACTCTCTATAGATGTATACCTATGTTTACCAGTCATCTAAAAAGTTTATAGACCTGTTTTTTTTTAATCCGGCTGACCTTTTGGTACAAGTAAACAATGACTCATTTGAAATAAAATATATAAAATCAAAATTTAAAATATCCATAAAGAGATCATGGTTGACGTTGTTCTCAATTGATATGCACTTCATACATAGCAGGAAGAATTGTTTTCTCCATTAATGATATAATGAAGGTTTGGATGTTAAGAATTTTATACGATTTGGGCGAAAAAAAAAATACTTAATGAAAATAGATACATTCTAGACGTTATCAACGACGTCGGATATAAAAAAATATTTTAAATAGATATTGATTATTCTCTTGCAGTATGGATCCACAACATACATGTATGTCAATGACCCAGATTTGGAATATCTGACCCAGATACAACAGACGGATCTCTCCTTCTATGATAAAGCGGAATTAAACGCGTTCTACCAGTGTGCCGGTGTGTACTGGTCATAATCTAATACTCTTGAGTTTTGGAATAATTGTTTTAATCGTATAAAACAAAATAACAACAAAACACGTCTGTCACATATGTATAATCATAGATATGTATCATAATTACGTTAACTTTTCTAAATTTGATAATTTCATTGACAAGATTTGAACAACAGAAAAAAACGGACCGAATTAAAATATTTTTCTATTAGTATTTGGGTTTTTTTTCAAGATGACTGTAAAGATCCCCCAGTTTGTCAAAACGGAGGCTTTGTGAAACAGATCAATGGCGTGTGTAGCTGTGAGTGTGTGGAGGGACTGACAGGACCGGACTGTACAGAGCTGGACACTAATCCTGGTATGTGTGATCTTTAGCTAACCTGCCTATATTACAATCCCAGTTTACTCATGACTAATTACAGTAAAACAGGTTTTGGCGAACACGCTTATAATGAATTGACGCTTAGAACGAAATTATTTTCATTCCTCGTGACTTTATTTTATGTTGTTAACTTGCATTTGATGGCTATTACGAATTACGCTTACAATGAAGTTAAATCCTATGTCCCTTGCACTTCGTTAGAAATGTGTTTTACTGTACTTGTATTAATAATTCATCATAATACATTCAATATAAATTAGTTACTCGTTATTAATTATAACTTATATATAAAAGTGAAGTGATCTATTTGTTCTTAAATGCATATCATAGAAAAATGAATGCCTATCAGTCACCTTTAAATTACTGTGCAAGTGGCTATTTAAGCGTGAGAGAAATATACATGAGTTAAGCGGTACATGTGAACTTGGAATTGCGTGAAAAACATACACGTGTAAGGTACAATGTAACACAACTTTGGAGTGGTAAACAACACAAACGCGTATTTTCATTTTATACATACGCGTACTGTTAGAACATAGCAGCGTATTTAACCTCTTTTACAGTAGTTATTAACTTGCCTTGAATGTAATTGTAGAATGCGGAGGCTTAGTAAATTTGACTGTTGGATCATCAGACAAAATCGAAATGTTTGGGTATCAAACCAACCTGACATGCACATGGTTGATTAAGGTAAGTGTTATACAGCTGTAGCTATTCATATTGGTCTGTGTTTGACTATTAGATATTAAAAACATGAATTTGAAAATTGAAGATAACTAAGACACTTGCTTCCAAATTGCTCCAGGGTTTGTTCTCCCTTTTTTGAAAGAATGAATATCCACGTTCAAATCAACATAGGCCTATGCCATATAAATTGTCAACATTTTGAAAGATAGGACACAAACTTAAATATACATCTTATCCAACATGGAATTGCGTTAATTGAAATGACTACTATATTAGCCATCTTCTATCATCTTCTGTGACGTCCTCTTCCGAAATTCAGTGTATTATATTTGGACAGGGACCTGAAAAAACGAAGATCAAGGTCGAAGTCGATAGCCTCGATCTGCCAACCAGTGACCAGGACAACTGTTACCACTACATAGAAATCAGGGACTATCTCTCCGGGACTGACGGGAAATTGTAAGAATTCATTGTACATTCATAATGAGATGTGAGAAAAAAACGGAAAGGGAAAGGAAACCATGCATGCATAATCACTCCAATCGATAACATTAATTTTACTTTTATTGATTGTTCAATGTATTTTCTTTTAAAAATGGGAAAAGACATCAGTCACGAAATGTCGATTTCTTAATTTGAATTTCCCGCTGCCACTGAACTTTAATCTATGACGTCACACCATGTTTTCTGAACATTAAAGCAGCATTGGCTGATTATTCTAATAGTCACCTTAAAATGAAATGTCCTGACAAACATGTAACAATATCATATTGTGACTTGTTTATGCCTTTTACTTTTTGTTTAAGCTTAAACTAATGACAAAGCATGCCCGTTGACTTGACGAATTATATATGCACACACATGTGTCAGAATCTAAGATGTCTTTGTAGTTGTTGGGATATCAGATGATTTTTCTCCATGTATCAGAATATGTGGTGACTCTGGTGGTGCGATCTTCACAAAGAAGAACCTGGGTCCCACCAATATGATGGTGGTCCGCTTTGACAGTGAGCAGTACAGTGCAGTGACTCCTGGGAAGGGATTCTCCATGACAGTCACAGCAGAGCCATCCGGTAAAATCACAGTTATACTGATCATTGTGTAAATGGGTGTCTTCTCTGAGATATACTTATTTACAACCGTTTTAGCGTTTGGGATTACCGGTTATGAAAACTCGTCCAAAATCTAATGCAGTGTTCTTTGCTTTAAACGAGTTTTAAGACGTGCATGTTATAGATTTGGAATAAACCAGGATTTATGTTAAGCACTAAACGTACCTACTTTTTGAAATTCTTGATATTTAGTTAATAACTGTCGTAATATACAGAAGAATGATGAACAATAAATCGGAAAGAAAAATCATTAATAAGAACGTCTCATTAGGACGCTAAAACTCTATGTTGAAATATGATCGATAGTTGCTCATTAACTTACCACGTGTTTTCGTCGTTTTTTTTTTCTCCGAATCTATAACAGTTTGGTTATAAGTATAATCTTTTATGATGTGATTGAATTCAAATTATGTTTACTTTATACCTCTGTCTTTTTGTAATACAACTGTTTTTAAGTCTATTTGTTTATCTCTAATTTATGTTTTGTACATTTGTTTATCAATATTTGTTTTTTTAGATGTGCTTATCGTTTTTGTAGCATGCAGTATCCTCCCTTGTAAATACCCCGCTACGTGTGTAGATGGCGCCACTACTGACGAGTACACCTGTGTCTGTACTGAAGGGTATTCTGGTACTAACTGTGATACAGTCGCGGGTATGTAATAGGTCAATGATAGTGCTATAAATTCTAATGATATTTGTATTATTAGTTTTTGTAGATTAAGAGAGTTGTCAGTTCGCATGTGTCCTAATGTAACATTGTACTTGCTGACAAGGTCATTGTATTGTTTGATACAGCTACTGCCACGGTGACAGACAGCTTTGAAGACGATTTTACCACGCTGATGACACATAGCTCAACAGGGGTCGATTTCCAATGGTCTACAAACAAGGTTTGTTTTTATTGCAAGGACTAGGATAGTGACATATGGTGTATTCGTTTGCTACCTCCAGAACTGGTCCAGAATATCTCCAGCGTCTACCTGCTATTTTTAAAGTAGACAATGGAATTCTACCGGAGATTTCGATGACTGCAAACAAGTAAACTAGGATTACTCTTGCACCTCTCTAATCAACAAAAAAAAAATACCCCGTAGTGTTTGAAAAAAAAAATGAAGTAGATGTAATAACCGTAGGTAGCCTGATGTCAGGTGTTCTAAAATTTCTGCTTTCATAATTATGGTAAACTGGGATAATTTAAAAAAGGACTGTCTGTGTAATGGGTATTTTTTTTTCTTTTTGTAGTACTCAAACTTGAATGGCTTCACAAAAACTGCATCCGATGGTGACCTGATGGCTACACTACGCAATAACCTCTTTGCAACGGCATTTTACTATACTTACAGAGCAAAGCTGGAGACGTCAGCAGTATTTGAAAGTAAATATAAGATTACATATTTGTTTTAACGTTATCATTTATTTCAATAGGTATGTGATTGCTTTAGGCATACTGCTGAAAAATGTTGTATGACTAGTTTGGTTAGAGATTCACTTTCGTATTTGTAATGTAATTGACTATCTATTTTTTAAATTTGGATTATTACTATGTTCCATAATTTGTTTTGGGGTGTCAAATTAACTTTGATAACTTAAGGTATTGTACTAATGGAAACATTTCCTTAAGGAGGTTTTCTTTTCTTTTCATTTATTTTGTTACTTAGGGGCCAGCCGATGTCTCCGGTTTGATTACGCAATAGCTGACAACAATGTAGGGGATGCATACCCGACCACTTTGACGGTTCGAGTTTTCAGTGACTCTGGAACATCGAGTGTTGTGTTCGATGAAAATACTGGCAACGACTGGGCCACTGGGGAAGTTGACCTTCCCGCCGTCGATAATATGAAAGTATGCATACGTATAACTTGATATAAGTGAAAGAAATTGGTTGTGTTGTACAACATATAATAAGCATAAAATTCAACTTCAGCACATAAAAGCGCCAGTATCTTTGGAGTTCAAACACAGATAAAGTTATATTTTTAATTGGTTAAAAATACTAATAAATCAAAGACGAGATACAGATTAAATCATAAGAGATGATATGACATTATATTTGCGCATTGAATCGAGTGTATACCAACTATATACTATTGATAACGTTTGTTTTAGCAGCGTATTGAGAAATGGTGTTCTATATTGTAAAATCAGTTACAATAGTTTGATTTTATATATAAAAAGATAGGAGGTGTAATATAAATATTCATTTTGTTTAATATATTACTATTTTGCAGATTGAGTTTGAGGGAGTGTACGGCTTTCAACACCTGATATTTGATAACATACGGATTACTCCAAATCTGTGTAGTAAGTTTCATGTAGCATTGGTTTTAAAGCAACATGAGCTGCAATTTTCATGCTGAAATTTTTTTTTACGAAAATTTTATTTTTTACTAAAATGACAAAAATATCATGGTTTTTAAAATTCTTTTAGCCATATTTTTATTGGAAAAGTCGTAAAGAAGCCTTTATTGAAGCAAAAGTGAATTATTGTCGCCCTGTACAAAAATTGTTCTGTGATATATTCCTTAGAAGAAAAATCATTCTTCTGACGAAAATTAGTGATTCTTTAAAATCTTATTTATCATATGAATTTAATTTACAAGCAGACTTATCATACTAGCAGGTTTTAGCAGCAAAATAATATTCTAAAAAATGCAGCTCATATTGCTTTAAATAACTGTGAACTTTTTCTTGTGTCAGAATCCGGCAACAAATGCTGATGTAACTTCGATTGCCATTTTGTAATAAATAATTATAGCTTAATAACACCATGTGCTTTTATCCAGTTTGATATGTATTGTTTTTTGCAGTTTTTGCTTAATTAATTTAGAATATGAACCAAATATAATTTACTATAATATAGCATGTATACAGAATTTCATGGCAATGTGTAAATGTTTGCCTAGCTTTTTCTAAGTCACTTAAATATGTGTTGTGTTTTTTTATAGACAAAGTTGATCCCTGTGGTAATGTTTGTCAAAATGGCGGAATCTGTGAACTCATTGTCGACTCTGCTTCTCGATGCAAGTGTCCCTTAGGATTCACTGGGGAGTTTTGTCAAAACGGTATGTTGCATTTATTTTTACTGAAACAGATTAATTATTATAATAATAAATAAAATTTTTAATTTGCAGCGCGTTTATTTTGTAATTAACTTCCAATAAACTGGTTCGCGACGATTAATGTTCGCTACCCAGCCTAATACGAGTTCATGCAGTAATTAACAAACGTACGGCTAGGATTAATTTGCTGTGAAAACTATTTTCGACAAGGAGGTTTTTGCTAACCTCGCAATTTTTTTTCTCGCGCGAATAAAAGATAGTTAACAGTATTACAGGAAAAAGCACTAAAGGTGGCATTAGCCAAAATGTCTTTATGGAAAGTTTATATGATATTATCTCCTAAAGAGTTTTTTATTCATTAAAATTTACCCATATTTAATATGCACCCTGTAACTTTTATAAACAGAAATATATTATTCAACATTTAGCAGAAGACAAGCAACGCAGATTTTCACTCCAACTGAGACTTACAAAAATATGTTTTCTTTTATATTTTGTAGATCTTTGTGCAAGTGTAGATTGTAACCAGGGGATCTGTGAAGTTGTATCAGAATCTCAGACACAATGTAATTGCAGCACGGGGTGGTTCGGAGAGTTTTGTGATGTCGGTAAGTTCCGAGAAAAAAAATGATTCAATATTTTTTTGATAAAGACGATTTTTGCTTCTCTGCATTACAAATCTCTGTCTTTCCTTAAAAAAGTACTTGTCAAAATACCAAAAAAATGTTATGGTTGTCTGGTGTCTTTCAGTAAATAATGCATTTTCTTCGATGTAGATCCATGCGAAAATACGACTTGTAAACATGGAAGTTGTGAAGGTTTGTCAGAAAATCAGACCAAGTGCAACTGTGAAGAAGGGTGGTTTGGGGAACTGTGTACCTTTCGTAAGTATGAATCAAACACAGATGACATTTTGAATTTAAGATGGCTCGATGGTCGTGGCCATTTTGTAGACTCTATTGATCTCCTTTTGAAGAAGAACTAAATATATGAATAAACAAAAATGCGAAAAATTGAAAAGGTTGAATTAAGGGAGTTTGTTTTACTAAATAAATATATAGTGCTCTTTAAATCATATCTTAAAATTTACGATATGATGGCTGAAGGCTAATTTGTTGCCCATCAAGCCTTCTTAAAAACCTGTTCTTGATTTTTTTATATTACTATTATAGTTCATGAATATATGCAACTGCAGATAATACAAAACTTAATCGCGTATATTGAAGAGATTTTTTATGTGAATTTTTAATTGTAATGTGATTCTTTTTTAGATGCCTGTGAAGTTGTTAACTGTAACCAGGGGAGCTGTGAAGTTGTATCAGACACAGAGACACGGTGTAACTGTACCCCTGGCTGGTTTGGAGAGTTCTGTGACGTCGGTATGTATTGATCAATTCTTGAGTTAGTCGATCGCTAGTCAATAGTCAATGAAATCCACATCCGTTTTCTCTCCACTTAATGTTTAAAATATTATCTTATGCATTTCAATATGTTGAGCGCACGATTAAAAAAAATAGAAAAAATGGCATGGTTTTAAGTGAGTACTAAATAAGTGTAAATAAAGACGCATCTTATTTTATTTTAATTTACGGACTATAATCCTGTTTGTAGATCCGTGCGCAAATGTGATTTGTAACCAAGGAAGCTGTGAAATTTTGTCGGAAAATCACACCCATTGTATTTGTGATGACGGATGGTTTGGTACATCCTGCAACATTGGTACGTTTTTATTACACAACAAAAGAAACTTTTGAAACAATTTATTAATTAAAGAATCCATGCTACCTAAAATAACTAATACAGCAAAAACAAGTTGGTCAAGGTATTTTATTACTGAATTCGCTACACTGCGTATTAACGTGTAAATGTCTGTCCATGCATAATTTATCTAAATTTATCAAACATGTATATAAATCATTGTGTGAAAACCTAACCTGTTTGTAGAAAAATAATCTTTCTACAGACAAAACTGTAGACACTACTATTCAAGAGTTGATTCTAATGTCTGTTCGATGTTTCTATTAGATCCATGTTCTAATACAAACTGTAACAATGGACAATGCGAGGCCTTGCTAGAGACGCAGACACAATGTAATTGTGACGAAGGATGGGAAGGGGAGCTGTGTGATTCACGTATGTTGTCAATGTTAATGCTACGTTTGATTACAATGTATGATTTGTACTCTGTCTTGTTTACAATTTACGTATTATCATTTTCAACGAATGTATTTTACCTGTAATTTTTTTTTTAACATTAACACTATTTATCAACTTGTATAATTCCTACGTGGGGTGGCATTTAAAGATATACATATAGAAACTAGAGATAAATTCCTAACTTCCTAATACATTTTCTTGGAGAATATTATTATTGCAGAAACGTTTGTCACATACAAATGCGACTTTGAGATGGAAATTGAAGAGAACTGTTTCCTTGTTGAAAGTACTGATGACGATTTCGACTTTACTCGAGAAATGGTATAAAACTGCACAGTGTACAATTCCAAATAATATGTTGGTTGTTTTACTCATCAAATGATAACAATGTAATATTGCAATCAGTGCAATACAAATTTCTCTAAAATTACAGCAGGATTAAAGACCCATCCTGCAAAAAAATATATATTAATAAAATTAATTTGATGTTAAGTAATAATTTGATTTCCAGGGAAGTACATTAACAGAAAGAACAGGACCTGACTCTGCGTACAACGGAAGCTACTTCAAATACGCAGAGGCGTCCAATCATTTCCCTGGGGACGTCGCCAGTTTGGAGAGTAATGTTGATTTTAATGGTAAATAAGAACATATGTCATAATCATCATAATTTATTCTACATTTATTCAGTATAGAAAACTTTTCAGTCAAGATCTTCATCATGAATTAAATAAAGTCATTAGCAATTTGGCAGTTGTAAACGATCTGAAAATTTCAACGGTGTTGACGTTAAAAAGATATGGGAAAATGTCCCAAGTACTTTTGAAAGAATAAAACATTTACACACTCCCCATTACAAATTTACGAAACATTTGTTTTTGTTCCGGTGAATTTCTCGGGGTAAATAAAGATTTTGCATTAATAAAGAAATCTTAAGTTTTTCACGTTCATCAATTACAATTGTATTTAATTGACAGACATGTTATTTTTTTTTTAATCACAAAAAGTGATATTTTTTCTCAAACCAAGAAAAGGTTGCACTTTCTGACACTTAAAACTAGAAGAAAACATTTTGGTCCCTAATATATTGAATACATTTTTTTTATTTGTACTATTTTGCGCGAATTTATATTCTTTGACTGTGCGAAAGTCTACCGAACGCGTCATGTAAAAATATCTTAAACATGATTCAAACAGTTGTGCTCTAAATGTAAATGTTCTGAAATTCATATGATTTTGTTTGAGCTGGAACCTATTGTCTCAGTCTAGCCATTAACATGAAAGGATCCCATGTTGGTTCGCTGAGTATTTTAACAAAAGACGGTTACGAGACAATAATCCAACAAAAGTTTAAAGGGAAACAATCCAAACACTGGTTTTTGTACGCTAAGGAATTGAGTCTTTCGACCTCAACAAAGGTACTGTTATGTTCATCCAATCATACATGTAATTAGTACCCCCCCCCCAACACCCCCCAACACCCCCCCCCCCCCTAACAAAAATTCCTATTTGTTTCTTATCGTGAAATTAAAATTATTTTTATTCGTTTTTTTTATTTCTTTGATAATCAAATCTAATTATCCGATACACCATAAGTAAAAAGAAATGTCTTTCTTTCCTACGCATGGTCTTCAAAGTCGAGTTTTACAGTTTTATTATCATTGTTCAATATTAACGTCTCAAAAAAGTAACTTATCAATTGAAGTATTACAACAAACAACATTTATAAATAATGCCCAAAAATTGCATCCTGTGATTTCTTCAAACTAATGATTGATTAATTCTGCCTATTTGTAATTCCTAGATTATCATAGAAACGGTAAGGGGAGGTAGCAACATCAGAAACCAGAGAGGAGACATTGCTGTCGACGACATTCAACTGACGTCATCACCTTGTAAGACTGTATATTTCACTGGTTTCTTATCCTGTTTAAAGGTTTTGATTTCACCCAGTGTAATTTTTTATTCCTCTGCACTTGCGAACAGTTTTGCCTCGCCTTTAATTATTCGCCCAAACAAGACGTACTTTAATAGAATGTAAAAACAAAAACAAATTGGCCAAATAATTTCCTATATGTAGTCCTTAAATGACATGTTTTGTTTTCGCTGCTGCAATTACAAGTTCAAAATACGTGAATCCGTGTTGAATAAAAACAATTTCTCATTAAATATTTTAGGTCAGTTAACATTTATTTAAATTAAATGAATGAACACAAAATTCACGAAAACTCATTTTAAAAAATAAACGTTATTATTTTCTAAACAAAAACAATTTGTTGAGTTGCTTTCTTTAAAATATGCCACATACAGTTATCGTAGTTGGTTTTCAAAATCTACCATATGTACACAATCAAATCTGAGCAACAATTTGTCAATTACTTAATTGTATCAACTGAGAAAATTATAATGTTCTAACAAACAAATATTGATATTAAGACTTTATCACAGATGCATGTAAATGGATTTTGGGATATAATAGGAACTGTTCCATATATGTGCATTACGGTTTTAAAAATTAAATTTAACCCTGAGGCCCATTACCTACATACCTTTTGATGCCCTTTAAGGATCAAGAATATATATGGTTAAGGGGTGGGGATCTCAACCGTTTTCGAGATATTCGTGCACTTCCTGTTCGAAGGGGGTCATGACCCACCCCGGGGCCAATGACCTACATACCGTTTGATGCCCCTTGACACAAGGAACAAGAATATATATGGTTTTACACGCTATGCTCCTTATGTTTTCTTTAAAAAAATATTGTTTAGACGAATGTTATTCTTGATGGTTTTTTCAATTATTTTACCCGTTATGTTCAGCTTTTACATACAACACAAACGTGTATATAGCGTAATTGTAATTTATTACCCTATTAAGTATCTTCTATCTTTTCCTGAGCGTTGGTATACTCTGATTTAAACGTGCTTAATGAATGAGAGTATTCTAACAAAACATCCTTGTTTTCAAAGGTCCAACAACGTCTGACAACAATGATGACAAATCAGCTAATGGCAAAGGCAAAGGCCCTGGGAACATAATAAAACCTGTGGTTGACCCTTTCCGCCAAAACATGACGTAATATGTTGTCATAAAGCGATGTATTTAATCTTTATTTAACGTGTATTCTAATTTGATTTAGTGGACTCATAATTTCAATAGAAAAAAAACCCAAATAAAATCAGATATAACACAAACTGTATATTGCTTGATTTATGTTTTTTGATACATTTCACAAAAGGAACTGTATGGCTTATGTTCAGTCCAGGACAATTTATCCACCATGTAATTATCATATAGAACATGTTTACAAAAAACATCTGTTTCCTTTATTATAACTTTGAAAAACTCGGTTCCTGTGTAATAATTTTATGGAAGTTGGGTTGACATCAAATTAACCACTAGATTTGCCTTGAAAATGCCATATACTTTTTGTTTTTGCCATAAACTAACAGTTCTCTACTGCAAGGGGCGACAAGACGTTGATCACGTGACTTTTGTTGATTACATGTACATAGTTTGTTGATTACATGTACATAGAAAGTATAGTAATAAATAATAAACACTAAGGACTATGGGTAATTCATAGAATCTGATATGTACATGTGTAAATAAGATATCTTAATTTTGATTTGTACATCAAAAATACAGTGTAAGAAATTTATTCGATGCAATTCATAAAACTAAACACACAAGACATACAGGTTATTGTTTTTAGATTTCTACTTTTTAAACAATGTCTTTGTTATTTGGAAAATGAACGTTGCTATATGTATTATTATGCTTTTATTAAGATTTGAAGGAGTACATGAGAGTAAAATCAAACGTTCTGAAAAAGATAGTACCATGTAAGGGGCTAATACAGAAAATCATCAAAATTCGTGGAATTAAAGACGTTTAAAGTACCTGTTTTGATCAGGATTGAGGGTCTTTAATCATTCGTGTTTTTGAATCATTAATAAATGCCAATGAAAAATTCAAATATTGACAGTGCATTTAAAGTTTAAAATTATCCGCATAAAAAAATGCATATGGTTTTATTATCCATAACCGTTTCATTGCGCAACAAAGTCATTCAGAGTCGCTGAGATTTTTGTTTAGGTTAAATACTACAAATCAAATTCGATTACTTTATTCTTAGCTATATAAAGTGCTATATTAATAACTATTTAATTCAAGACCTCTTATACTATTTATTAGGCAAACACTGCAAACTTTTTATCAAGAAGCTGTATTTTCTATAACATAATTAGCTAGACTCTCACCATATGTTTTAAACAATTCTGGATTACGTCGGTTTACAAAAATGTCGCCTTGCTTGCTACTTAACACATACATATTACATTGGATACAATGCAAATGCTATTAGATTTAGGTTCTTGCAATCAATGTGACAATGTCGAATTTCTAACGCGTACCAAATGCCACAATACATAATAAATGAGGTATAAACTATCAAATCACTATGCTTTTTACCATAACACACGTTTCTATCAATTCCGACACAGTTTACACCATAACATTATTTTTGACATTCTTTAACTAATCAATATTAAGAAATAAGAAAAAAATCAATATTATATAAACATTTTATTCACAAAATAATTTTATTTAAAAAAGAATTAACAAACTGTCTGTCTCACATTCATGATATGCCCGTGTCTGGGACAACCGAGTTAGAAACTGTGTAAATGACCCCATCTGTTTCGTTTTCAACCGGCGGGTGCCCGGGCAAACGCCTCCCAACCTGTGCCTTCTGCTCTTGGTGACCATCGTCTATATGTGCTCTATTTCCGTTGTACCTTACTACTTCCTGATAATTATCCATGGCAGGATCAAGGTAAGCTTCATTGTGCTTTTTATTTAGTTTTTGTTTATACCGTCTCAAGCAGATTAGAAACAGTATTAAACTCGATAAGAGAATCAGTAGAATACACACGACAATTATGACAGCAGTGCTGGATTTTGATTTTCCAAGGTCATCAAATGCATCACACTTTTGTTCACAGTCTGTTAAAAAATGATATTAAGTTCTTTGAATTATGACTTTTTTTATATAATTTACTATCAACTTTATTATTGATTGAGTAATGGTTTAAGGAAGAGGAAATCATTCTTTCAGAACCATATATAAATTCAATAAAGTACATAGGGATTAGTAGTAATATATTTATAATAGATTCGATCTCGTACTAACAATACAAATTACCTCATAATTTTCATACAATGATTCCTTATTACTCATATTTGTATAATTTTGAGCAATTGTACGCAGTTTAATTCCGCAGAGCCATGCAAACCTTGCTTGCACCTTACACTACGCCATTGTGATATGTATTAAACAAGACGTTAAAGATTTGATTCATAGTGTTTTCGTAGAACAAAAACTATAAAATGTATATATCTAAAATCACTAATTAAATGACAGTTATACTTACTTTTAGAATGACAAACTTGAACAGGACATGCTTCTTGTGAATCACAGAACGGGTTCTCAAGTAGGTCACCTGACATGCTCACTGAACACCAGGAACATCCGGATATATTATAGCAGTCTCTACATGTAAAAAAAAATAAACGTAAAATATCTCACTCAGATAGGTAAATGCAGCTCTGTTGCTCGAATTCTGAAAAAAATATCCGATTGACGACCTACCTAGGAGCCTCAGTCTTCCCATAGAAAAAAAAGCTGTAATTTACGACGCACGAAAAATTTCTAACGTTAACATACTTATTATCTAATACTTGAGACGTCTATGTACGAATCGTAACAATACCGAAAACCTAACATTTTTTTTTTTAATCAGAAATCGAATTATTGATCATTATCATTTCAAAAGAGTCATTTACTCCATAACCTGTTAACTTACAGTTCATTGTCTTTGCAACTGCAATCACTATCAAAGCATGATGGTAAGTTTGTTATCAGATAGTCTTCTTTGATTGGATTCGTCGTCAAAACAGGGAGAGCAGCACTACATGGTATATGCTTTTCTCTGCGAATAAAAGAATTTCTAAAAACTAAAAAAATACAATCCTACTGATTTCATGTAATAACAGCTTTTCTCTCATAAGATTATTATGATGATTAATTAAGAACGGATGCTAAAAAACAAATTAACAATTTGATATGGAAATTTTAAAAATCCCTTTATTTTTGCAAAAAAACATTCGAATTCTTCAAGCAGAGCTCTTCATTCTTAAGAAGGTACACACACTCTACAAATGACTACGAACATTCAGTTCTATTAAAGACGTTACTATAAATCAAGTCATCCTTTTGATGCACTTACGTTGCATTATATTTATTTTCACATTCGTTGTAATTTACTTGTCTGTAACATAGACAATCGCATGGAGCTGATGTGCATCTGACCACATTTGGTGATTTTTCAGAGTTCTAAAAATATATTCCAAAATATGAAAAAGCAGTTTAAAAATATTACTACACATTTACATTGTATATACAAGAATCAAATATTTTTTCCTATCTTTCTAATGCAATCAACTTGATATCGATAGTCAATAACTTGTACATTATGACTATAAATATTACATCTTAACCTTTAACATTGAATACCGATTAAATACATACTTTAGCGGAGCAACATTGGTCATCTTTGATATTCTTTTTTATCTTGAGAATAAAGAAAAGATTTGTGTTCCGGATTGGCCGAAGTTCATATCCCTCACTATTCATCTTATCAAGTCCGTTCAGGTTGAAAAAAGTTAAAACTACCTGTTTAAAAAGAATATTACAAAATCTAATTATATATTATCAACAGTTTATCATCACATACAGTTAATGCAATTGTTTGGCATAGGAATACGCGGGGCGCACACAATTCTATAATTATATACTTACTCGGTATGTCATTTGCTCTTTTTGACTCTCAACAGACAGACAGGGTTGTTTAAACATTATGTTTTCCTTAATTAGTGATCTTGCGATGGTTCCTTCCTACAAGAAACCAGTAGCGTTTACATACTAGAAACTTAGTAAACTTGACTATTCGTGAAACGAAAAAGGAAAATTATGAATACACGGTTACATATACATGACTTTGTAATAATAAAGTAAAGATCGTTTCTTTGTGGAAAACCTTTAAAACAACGCAATTTGGGAAAATTATTTTCAAAAAGAAATAAATCAGAAGGAAATGACAATCAAAATTATGCTTAATGAATATTTTGAAATTTAGTAAGCGGGTAAAGCAAATTAGTACGTATGCATCGACGCCAATAAACACAAAGTTGCTGTTGTGCAACTGTTGAATTTCATTATTCCCACCCTCCTAAAAAACAGGCTTTTTTTAATGAAGATGCATATTTGATCAACGAAAGCATAAAGTTTAACATACTTACAAGATGCGTAATGTGAAATGACCGATCTTCAAAATAAAGCCCTTTGGATTCTACGAAACTTGGGTGCATAACTAGAAAACCGCTGTTATCGATGACCATACATCTGTAAGAAAATATTTGGCGTCAAAATACTAAGATATTTGCAGCAAATTAATTCATCAAAATTGCAATTTCAATCTTTCACATTGAACTTAATCATTAGGTGGAGTTATTAACAACATAATAGAAACCCACACATATCTTCTGTCATTACAAACGCTGAACATCTTCAAGATTAACTGGTGAAAATAAAATACTGAGATATCTCCAGCAATGACCGCCTCCACATTTTCGCCGTGAGAGTGGTCCCCTTTCCTTTATTTCAATACAACAAAACTATATCATTAAATTTAAAATCAATCATTAATAAAACATTGTTGAAGATACACGCGTTTAAGAATCTTAATGATTATTTATATTAGTGAATGCACGTTTAATTTAATTTTGTTTTATTTAATGAAAAAAGAGAAACCTACCGAATATTGAAGAAAGATTGTTCTATTGATTCACAGTTTAAAATGAATATGTGAAACAACTTAAGCATTTAAAAGAGTATGTATAAGTTTATTGATAATTACGATACAATACCGTTTAATATGTATTGTTCTGCTTATTGAAATCACTTTCCCAGCTCCCCAGTGGTCGTTGTAAGGAGCTGATATTACATTGATGTTACAATTTGCTATTGTTCTCCGATACCTATATTGAAAAAAAAATAGGGATACGAAATATACATACAAATTAAATTAACATTTTTGGTCGTTACTGAATATAAGGAACTGTTCGTTCTTGTCTTATTTTTGCTGCTCTCGCCCTCGTTTTCAGAGGGCAAATTTAAGACTGAGCGAATTTCATATAAATCAAAGCAGGTTACCCTTATTTTACCAAAACAATGCCTTCATGACGGGGTATAAAACTGTCTATGTGTGTTGAAGGACGAAAAGTACACAAGGCAAAATTAATATTGTTTACAGTGCTAATACTTATTTCATGTATTAATTCAATTTCGTTTTAAATCATAAAAAAATATAGTATTTGTCGCAAATCTTACCATTCTCGTAGTTTATGATCGTATGACTGTTGCAGTTTTACCCCAGGGTAAATTCTCACAACGCCCGCCTCTGTGGCTAGAAATCGCCATAGTATAAAATGGGTTTTACGCTGATTGTTTTTCCATATGCTATCAATTTTCTCTGTCGCCAGAATTGAATTTAAAGCAGCTATCTATTTAAGATAGTTTCATGGTAATATTAATTAAATGTGCATAGAAAAACAATAAACACCCCCCCCCCCCAAAAAAAAAATATATAGAATAAATAGAATAACAAAACTAAACAATAAAAACACAATGAAGAAGAAAAAGTATGTAAAGAAAAAATGTATTTTTAAACAAATATAGCTTAAATTCACAGCCTTGTTTTTTATCAAACAAAACCTTGTTTTTACATCGGTCTTTTTAAGATAACATATGCTGTTAAGAATCTAGAAATAGTTCAATAGATTTGTAAAACAAAACTTTTCTCTATTGTTCGTAACAAAAAATGAAGCTTAAAATCGGTCAATATAAATTTATCTATAGGGAAACAAACCGTTAAAACCCAATCACCTTTAATTCCGGATTTGTAGATCTATCGCCAGATATAAAATCTATCATCATTTTAACACTGCTCTTAGTTTCTGCAGTATCCAAATAGACAGTTGGATCTACAAATGCTTCAGGAGTAAGTTTGACCACAGATGACTCTACAAAAGCATACTTAAATATGTAAATGTTATATATATAACCAAATGTCATTATGATACTTTTCGATTTGTTACAAACATTTTTAAAATGATGAACACGTGCCTCTTTCCCCTATCTTGAATTCTGAAGCATAACTATTATGCATAAAGTAATCAATATATTTGAATTTTAAAACTGCCTGTTGCTGATAATGTAAATCAAATTTTACTTATGTGGTCGTTAACATCTTTACTATATGTTTTTTTTCTAAAAATTTATAACTAAAAGAATGGTTTACCTGTAATTGAATATCTTGCAAATTGTTTAGATTTTTGATAATGTAGATTAAATCTTAATAAAGTTATTCATAAAAGTGTACTATGTCCCTTAATATCATGACTATTTGTTTTTCTTGAGCAAATACAACTAAAAACACTATGTACTTAATGTACCCATGACTGGCATACCTGTGGTTGCATATCTTGCAAATTGTTTACATTTTTCTCCTGGCCAACTAGCGATATCCCAGCGATGATATAAAAAAGCAGTATGACTCGGAGGAAGATCTTGCAAAATCCTGTTTACGGAATATTTTGGAAAAACAATGCACAGTGAAAAATTAGTCTCTTTGATCTGTGTAAAAGAATAAAAAAAAGACAAGAATAATTATCTTATAACTACATTATCCAAATTGTATACTTAAGATATTTGTGTTTTTTTTTCTTTACCGACTTCATGATAGTTCAACGCCAAAAATATCACATTAATAGCTTAAGCCCCTTTCACAATTGGCGCAAGAGCAGAAGCGACTAAATATTCGTGCGACCGATAAAATTAGATATGAATCGTAAACTGTTGTCGAAATAATCGCATTTGATAAAAAGTATTCGTACGAAATTCGCACGATCTAAACGAGCGTTGTGCGATGTAAACGCATTAAATCTTACGATATATCTTGCGTCTATATGCGACTGTTGTTCAATAAAAGCGATTGTTGAAAGAAAATGCGATATGGTCGCGCGAGAGACCAGTGAACGGACGATTGAACGTGCGCCAATGCGACTTGACGGGCAATCATGCGTTCCATGGTACGAATGCTCGTGCGAGTCAGAGGGGGTATATATACCGTTCATTTTCAACGCTCTTCAGTAGACATAGCTGAAAGCAAGAGAACATGCCGCCAAAGAAAAAACAGAGATGCAACAGCATTTATGATTATACCTCAATATGATTATTCTATGATATTTGATTGGTCTAGAAAGTCACGTGACAGGGCGCTTTCATAGGAATAAAAAGCCAATATGAGCATATGATGTAGACAAGTATGATTAAATAAAAAATATTTAATCAGTATGATTCTCTATCACAAAACCTACCTATGATTCGAAATTATGAAAGACAAGAGGCCCATGGGCCACATCGCTCACCTGAGGAACAATAGGTATGATAAAATCAGCTCAGTGGAGTCATAATACAAACTATCTGGACAATGTACAATAATACATGACATGTAGATCCTGTATAAATAAAATCCATTTCCCCCTGGATATTCTTATGTTTATAATCATTAGTCTCTTTTCTTACAGGATGATTTTATAGTCATTTCATATGTTGAGTATTGCAGTTCTCAAAAAGATCCCTAACAATAGTTTATATATGGGATATAAACGTACATCAAACTCTGAACCTTCTCGTGAGGCCAAAGAATTGTCCTGGGGCCAAAGTCTTAACAATTATAAAGAATCATCTGGCTGATTAGTTTCTGAGAAGAAGATTTTTAAAGATTTACCCTATATATTCCTTTGTTAAACTTTGACCCCCCCCCCCCAATTGTGGCCCCACCCCACCCCTGGGGATCATTATTTTCACAACTCTGAACTTACACCACCTGAGGATGCTTCCACACAAGAGTCAGTTTTCCTGGCTGGTTTCTGAGAAGAAGATTTTTAAAGATTTACTCTATATAATCATATGTTAAATTTCAAGTTCCAGCTTTGCCGGCGGATTTGTTTCTGAGAAGAAGATTTTTAAATATTTATTGTATATATTCCTATGTTAAACTTCGATCCCCCATTGTGGCCCCACCCTACCCCCGGGGGTCATGATTTTCACAACTTTGAATTAACACTACCTGAGGATGCATCCACACAAGTGTCAGCTTTCCTGGCTGATTAGTTTCTGAAAAGAAGATTTTTAAAGATTTACTGTATATATTCCTATGTAAAACTTTGATCCCCCATTGTGGCCCCATCCTACCCGCGGGGGTCATGATTTTCACAACTTTGAATCTACACTACCTAAGGATTCTTCCACACACGTCTCAGCTTTCCTGGCTGATTAGTTTCTGAGAAGAAGATTTTTAAATATTTACTTTTTATATTCATATGTTAAACTTCGACCCCCCCCCATTGTGGCCCAACCCTACCCTCGGGGGTCATGTTTTTTACAATTTTGAATCTACACTACCTGAGGATGCTTCCACACAAGTTTCAGCTTTCCTGGCCGATTAGTTTCTGAGAAGAAGATTTTTAAAGATTTACTCTATATATTCATTTGTTAAACTTCGACCCCTCATTGTGGCCCCACCCTCAGGTGAGCTAAAAAGGTTAAGTTTACAATTCAATAAGTTGGTTTCTAGAAGAACAGACTTTGAAAATTTTCGTAATAAATATTGACAATTTTTTTTACTTTTTTAATCTTTAGCTTTTAAGATCTGTGTACAAACATAGAATTGGGAGCAAATCTCTGTATCTTGCTTATAATTCGAAGCTTAACACTCAAATATGGTTAGTAAATAGAAATTGTAAACAATTAAACACAAGAAACATGCACTATAACAAATAAAGAACACAATTTATTTTTTCGAAATGAATCATATATATACATGTATATACCTACATATTTCCGTCAGCGATATCAAACTCTATTTAAACTGAATAAACTCGAGAAAATGCCGAGCAACTCAACAAAACCTATTGCATTAATCTACCATTACGCAAAAGATAATGCTGAATTACCGATAGAATGAATTGTATTTCAGTATCCCTACATCAGATTTTGCTTAATTTGCGAAGGTAAACAGTTAATTGTTTGATTTACCGAAGTCTCTAATTGATTTGATACGTAAAAATCCCGAAATACAGACGATAGTTCCCAGGTTACAAAGCATAAATAATGAAAACGAAACGAAAATCAGAACAAGCTAACACCAACGTCATGTGTGAAAACTGTCAACGCATTGAAATATTTAGCCTTAATTTACTTCACAAAATCGGCACCAATGTATTTTGCATGTTTAAAAAATTTCCCTTCATACGTGAACGGTTGCATAGCAAGCAAATTCATCATAGTCAGATCGACCCGTTTTCGTATAATGTCATGGCTGCTTTAAACAAACAACCTCGTTTTAGAAGTATGAAATACGAGTCTTGGTAAAATGCAAACCCGGGTCGTGGCAAAATAAAAGCCGGGGCAGATCGGCAATCGTCAATTCCAAATACGCATTATTTTGCAGCAATATTTACAGCGAATACAAATATACTGGTCCATCAAATATCCCGAAATTTTAATGAGATCGGCAGATTAATACCTGGCAACCTTTTGTTTTGCTCAGGCCAAGTCTTGCCTACCCATTTTACCGTATGCTGAGCCCGAAGCTATTAAACTGATTGAAACACGCCTTTCCTTTATTATTATTTTCGTAATAACTCAGATTTGAAACAGAATTAGCACTTAATTTTTTGCAATTTATATTTTCCTTCCCATAAGGATAATTTATGCTAAACTACGTTGAATTGAACTCGGTAGTTCTTGAGAAGAAGATTATTAAAAATGTACCCCCCTTTTTCTACAGTTTCAAGGTTTTCTCCGCTTTGAATACAGATCGGACTTTTATTTCTGCAATTTATATTCGCCCTCCCATAAGGATGCTTTGTGCCAAATTTGGTTGAAATTGGATAAGCGGTTTTAGAGAAGAAGTTCAAAATGTAAAAAGTTTACAGACGGACAGACGGACGGACAGACGGACGACGGACAAGATGTGAATAGCTCACTTGAGCTTTCAGCTCAGGTGAGCTAAAAAGTGAGAGTAAGAGAGGAAATCAAACAATCAAACAATTTTTAGAAATCAGCGTATTTTGTATAGTCATATCTTGTTCGATTATATTGCATTAATGTTCAGGGAATATGAAGATTTCTTTCCCCAGGAAAACTAATTTCCTGCGGGCGATGCCCTGGTGAAATATGATTTTTCTTGGCGAAATAAATCTTCATATTTCCCTCACTATCATGCAATACATATATATTGTTGATACATGTATGTGGTCTGAAACAGAGATGCTTATACAGGGTATATATATACGTATACTAGTGGCAAAGCATGGCATACATGTATTACAGATAGGTCGTGCAATGATAGTGAAATGATGCAAGATAGCACGATACATGTTGAGCAACAGTCTCATGGTCGCACAATACGCGCATTAACAACTGCGATTCATCTTACGACCTTTAAAAATCGTGCATCACTCTTGCGAGTACACACAACTTTGTTAAACGTTCGTACTAATGTTCGTGCGTTGCACTGCGATGATTTGGATCGCATTCGGTCGCGTCTGAATAGTGTGCATGTCCACTATTTTGAGGTGACTTGATGAGAGCACTTAAACGCATGCAACGAATGCGAGAGCTCGTGCAACGTATTCGAGAGCTCGTGTAACGTATGCGAGAGCTCGTTCAACGTATGAGAGAGCTCGTGCGAATCTAAAAAATTCCGGTCGCAAAGTGGTGTAAAGTGCTCGTGCGCCAATTGTGAAAGGGGCTTTAAGTTGTAGCCGGTGAGTGAATGTATTTTGTTGACTATCATGAGTTCTTAAAGTGGGTTCTGTAATTAACAAAAAACCGTTTCGGTGTCTTACCTGTTGCCATTGGTAAATAACCCTCATACGTGTTCGCTTATCACCCTCCATCAGAAGGTTACCTCGAACTTGTGCCACAGTTGTATTAATCTCTTTACTCCCTGCATGTCCTCTAAAAGAACAATATGGAGAAACACTATAATGATACACTCTTAAATCATAATTTAATCAGACCCAACCTAACTGAAAGTAAATCCCAAATAAACCCTTGATTTACTTTCTGGGTTTACTCTAGGTTTACTACGGGTAACTAGAGTGGACCCAGAGTAACCCCAGAGTAACCCCAGAGTAAACCAAGAGTAAACTCAAAGTAAACCCATAGTGGACACAGAGTAAACCCGGTCAGAAGTATACCTCTGAAGGCAGACGCTAACTGTGTTTTTGGAGTATACTAGAGGCAAGAATTACAAGCAGTGGTATGGCAAGATAAAAGACGAGTCTGCTTCACACACTTCAGCTGACCTCAAAAGTAAACCCAAAACGTAAACCTAGGGTTTAGTTGGGGCTTACTCTGGTGTTAAGTTGGGTCTGATTGGTACTGTAACTTTAAACTATATCACAAACTGCTTATTATGGAGAAATAACTAACCAAACCGTCAACCTTATCTTAATGATTAAAACAGTCAATTAAACTGTGCAAATGTGTGAAATACAATAGTATGTTTTTTATGCATTTGGGTATCTGTTACCAATTGACATACAAACTTCAGGGTACCAGATTTCTACTGACAGCTACCATTTCATGTACAAGTACTATTGCAATGTTTTTTTTTAATATTAGATATTTCATTTAGTTTTGTATCTTAATTGGGTAATCTAATAATAACTCTCGAAATTCGAAGGTGCATGTTTTACACACAATTTCATAGATTCAATCACTTCTTTGACATTTCCTCCGGTTTCAAAATTATCAATATCGTCAACATCGTATTCGTTTGCGTTGCTATCCCTTGGGTCTGGAAGTAATGGATGGATTAAAGTTCGCCCAGTCCCGTCTATGACGAAGGAGTACGTGTCCTCCCCTTGTTGTAAGTACGTAGTGTCCTCGACCAGATCCTTTAGTTTAATGTCAGTACAAACAACCCCTATGAAATTACTATTGGATGTACAGGGAAGGCACATAGACACAATGAGTCCTAGGAAATGAGGAACACATATATACTAGTATCAATAACATATGACCGAATAAAAAAATAAGCAAAAAATAAATAAGAAGTACATGTACATAGAAAAAACAAATATAAAATGCAAACAAAAAAGACCTAATCCTCCAATGAAAAGACAAATAGAATCATGAAATATTTCTTAAGGTATAACAAATTAAAACCCCTCACTTTTTAAATTATTAATAGAGTACGAATTCAAGTATGCTTACCAATGTTGGAGAAGAAATCAACGTAAGGTTTTGTGAAAATTGGTTTCGGAGAAATGGCGTTGTTTGAGTATGAATAGAACGATCCTACAGCTTCTGGAAGATGATTCAAGTTTGTTACTCTCTGATATCGTCCAGTCTAAAATACATATATTCACAGTAAGAGATCAAATGGTCTACATTAATTTTCTGAAGGATTTGAACGTTAAATACATATTTCTGATGTAATTTTTTTTTAACGTCAATATGAAAGTTGAAAATTTTCATAATACACTATATTTTTTTTTCGATTCTTTTTCTTGTGTACCAAACTTAAATAACATACAAAAAACTGGTCAATAGTGTTTTCAAATTCTTTTGAAAGCAATGACATATTTCTAATCATTGGTTCAAATCAAATTAAATTTACGGGACTTCAATGATATTTTTTTTTCCTAACTATTTTGGTACCTCGTTTTTGATACTACATGTAGTAGTTTTTATTAACATTTCAGAATATATGGGTTTGAAAAATTTTTACAATTGAATGATGGTTATGATTTATACTCTGTTTATTTTTGCAAACTGAGGTAACCAATTATAGAATATTTTAACGAGGAAAAAAAATACCTGAGTTGCTCCATGGTCATCGTTATTTTTCGTCTGTTTTGAAATATTTCTGAGCAAAGATTCTGCTGAATCGGATAAAGACCCTGAAATAATTTTTTAGAACATAACAAAATAAAGTTTCGATTTTTTTTTAATATCAGTATCTGGATAAACTTAATTTTTTACTTCCTACAATAGATAAAGGTTATGCTTGATTTTTTTTAAGGAAATCGATTGATTTTATCATTTACAAATCATATTGTCATTATTTGTGTATTTGATAAACATTTATTCAGCTTAAGGAACGTTTAAATTTTAGAATTACCTTTTTAGTCACTCAAACAAGATATTAATTTTTTCGCTATCCACAATGTTACATATATATCTGACATATAAAATATATATTTTACAACAGTTTTTAAAATCTATGGCATTTGCAATCTGAGTGTTTACCAATTGCGAATGTATGGATGACAACCGAGTTCCCGAGCTGTTCGTTGCGATCGCGAATGACCGTCAAGGCGTTGTCACCATCTAAGTTGTCGCCATCAGACACAAACAGGATCACTTTGTCTGAGGCTAGGCCCATCAATTAAACCATAAAGAGCAAAACAAAAAATAGGAATAAAAAGTTAGAAAATCAACCTATTCATCAAACTGAACAATGTACATATATACAAATACCTGTTATTGTGTTGCCTGAGCTCATGAAATAATTGAATGCTGCCTCAAAAGCCAGACTGTAGTTTGTGTTTCCTTTGGTAGTTTGTGAGTTTACGAACGATCGTAAAACCGCTTTGGTTTTTTGTGTGACTACAGCTAGGTTTCTTCCGTAACATGGCTGAACATCCTTTTCTGGTCTATATGCTTTTTCATTAAACATTACAATACCGATCTGGAATTTAAGTACATTGTTATATGTAATATAATTTTTGAAATATTAATATGATTTACAATATACTATAAACAAGATATACCTATATGACTCCACTCGGCGGTATTCATGTATTATAAATATGATTTTCTGATGACGTTCGTCGCAAACTGTATGCAAGTAAATATTCGCCCCGTTTTATTTTTGCCCATTTCGTTCTCGTGGTCGTTGGGCGACCTTAAGACTTCGCGATTTCTTACATATTAAACTATATTTTTTTTAAACTATAATATCTAGGCGAATTCAAGACTTGGCGAAGCCGTTTGCATATACACAGGGGCGAAAATAACACGGGGCTAAAATACATCATTACAGAAAAGGGTTGCTTTCTTTTATCCTGCCAATAACCGTAGTAGAATGTAATCTGGAACATTTAAAGAGGGATGTTTGGTGGTTTTTTGGTTAATTCTAACAATTTCCTTTTAAAGAAAAAACTTAATTATTTGCTCTTTTGCTGCACACAAAGGACACAACAAGTTTTTGAGTTATAAGTTACGTTCATCGAATAGGTACAATATTCAAATGTTTTTACTTGTTGATAAATTAGGTACCATATGAATGGAATATAACTGATTCTAGTTTTATTTCTATCTATAATCTAAGCTCCTGTAAAGTTTAAGAAGCGATGCATGCATTGTCATATTGCTTTTAATTAAGAAATAAACTCAATGATTGTCTATAGCCTTGGTTGAAGAGGTTTACGCTTTATAATCCGCGAAGTGGTCCTTGTTTTTCTTTTTCTGTAATTTACTGCACAAATTGAGTGCGTTTACTTTTTAAAAAAGATATAAATATGTTCAAAACTCAAACGTTACGTCAAACGGATTAGTAGTTATTTGACGTTGGTGCATTGTGACGTGTCTTGTGACGTGTAAACCAGGTTATACAAAAAATATTTTTTTAAATTTAATCCAGCCCGCGTTACAACCAGAATAAAACTATGAAAAATTTAAAGTATTGTTATAACGAATGCATTACCCTATCAGTGCTACCCAATGACTCGAGCACCCTGTGGACAGCATCCTTAGCCTTTTGAAAACGAACTCCAGTCATAGATTTAGATGCATCCACTGCAATAACGACTTCTTTCGGCATAGGAGATAAGCCTTCCTTATAAAACGGCCTGTAAATAAAATTCACATCTGGTTACTTTCTTTGCTGTTGTTACACCTGTACCTAAGCAAACGGTAAACATTAAAGATATTGTATATAATATAAGACACACCCTGTAAATAACATATGCATGTGATATAGAACACAGCTACTGGCTTGGTCTGATAGCAACATATAATGTTCAAGTACATTAAAAAACGTATTGAGACACAATATGCATATGATTACCATACAGGTACTGACATTGCATGATGCCAATATATGATGTTCTGGGTCTAAAGACACAATTGTTTCAATAGACAGAAAGCTGAGAACGATATTGCTGTCTGAATGAACAAGAGATCATGTGTTGCCCTCTGGACAACTGTTTTGTTATATATAATTACCGCTGATTATAGTATAATTTCAAATGGCATTAAGTCTTTCAGGCTGCATAGCCTGTCCTTATGTTTGTTACGCAAATATCGAAAATAAAATAATAAGCTAGTAAATGGCGGTCCAACATTGTTGATTTTGGTCAAACAGAGCTGCCTATATCGCATTTTAGACCGTTTGAATTAACTTTGAATTCGCTTTTGTTGGACTTTTTGTTCATACAAACTATATAGAGAAATGTTTATTAACATATAACTCTACATCGTGTTTAATATCATTACAAATGGAAAACAGAACAGAAAACCATGGTATTAAGCTAGTTTCTTACCTGAATCTCGGGTCATACGAGCTACAGTGGGATAGTTTCGTAGCAGGGTAGTTGATCAGGATTCCGTTTTCAAATCCTACATATTGCCATAAAAGACTTGGATTCTTTTTATGATTAGATTTCATTGTGTTTAAGATACCATTTTTTGTCGGATATTTCTTTTGACGAGACGATATTCCAGAAGTTGTAACACACATTGAATCAAAATCCACCTTTTAAATAAAAATGCAGAAAATAATAAGTGGGATATGTTGTCTAATGTTAAAAAAACACACACAAGAGTACAGTATATTTGCTATCATAATGTGCTTATTCTGTTCACATGTTCTTACGTGAATAAAAAAGGTAATATTTTAAATAAGTTGAACCGTACTAATATTTTGTGCTTAATATATTATTTTTTATAAACTCGAATGAATTTAACAAGTAAATACATATGCGCTTGCTTCTTACATGTTGAATACATAATTTAGTAACCATAATTTTATAGTCCAAAGTGTTCAACAGATTTTTGTCTAAATGTGTGCACTTTGAAATGAATAGAGTAAGAGATTCTCGAGTTTTAGAAAAACAGCATTATGGGTGAATGAGAGGATGTAATACTATGTTTATTGTGAATAAAATGTATTCACAGGACAATTACCTTTGCACGAAAACGGTTTACGTATTTGTATTCAACGTTTTCACAACACTCGCGTGTTGTTCTTTTTGAAGAGAACGAAAGAAAGTCCTGTTCAATGTTTGTCCTTAAAAGATGCAGTGCTTCTTCCATCTCCCTGAACTTTGCAGTGATTGAATCGGCTACCTGAAATAGCCATTTGCTACACAGTATAACACAATAATGTTTTTGTTGGGGTTCTAGAAAAAAAAACCCACAGTATTTTTTTTTTTTTTGGTTCGTATTAAGATACATTTATTTTTCCAGAATTTTATCTCAAAAGCATTGTTTAAAACATGACCATACAACGGGCATGTATAACTTACAACTTCATTTGTGACGATAAGATGTACAAACCTTTTGTGTAACTGTCGAGTAGTCTATTGGAAATGTTGTGTACTCAAGGCGATTAAAATGGTCCTGCAGAAAGTTTATGCACACAATTATCAATTGGTAAAAAAATATCAATCATAAATTGTTTAGCTTAACCTGTTAACAAAAGGTATTCACATAAAATAAATTAATACTTATATCAAACCACATTTCTGTATAGTCGATTGAATGTTAAGATGGTGTTTTGCCTTTTTTATGAGGAGAATTAACATAAATGGCAACCCAGATTTTGATATTGTTCGAGCTTTCAACTAATATTTTTTTTTTACTTTCGAAATGAAGTATATGATAATTTTTGGGTTTTTTCACAACTACGTTTTATTTACCTGCAGTTCTTTGTAGCCGATATCCTCCATTACTCTGTTTAACTCACCAGCGAGAATGTCTGCATTTATTTTGGCCAAAGAGGGACTAACCAAACAAGCAAGAACTAGCACTTTAATAGTTGCCATGTCAAAATCTAAAAAAAAAAGAATAACAAGAGAATTGTTCATTTATTTTTTTAATTGTAACCTATTTAAAATAATGTCTATACTTTTTTTCTTGGATTTTTTTTTTTTTGCATAGTAAGTTATATCGAAAGAAGTAATCTTCGAAAGTTGGTGAAAAATAAAAAAAAATATTAATGTCCATGTTTTATATTAGTGTTCATTTTCTAGCATTTATAAATTAATTGCTATAACATCATTTGCTCACTGTAATGTTTAACACTATCATAAATATATATTGATTTTAAAGTATCGGTTCCTTTTAATCAAAAAACCCTTTGTAATTTATTTGTTGACCTACATTTTTTCGAGGATGTCCATATAACCTACTTTATGTTAATCCTGTTAAACTGGAAATACTTTGAATGACAAGTAAGTACACATATCTTTGTTACAGAACCGTTTTTTCTTGTACATTCATACAGATGAAAAACATTCGTATAATAAATCTAAAATTTTAAATCACCACCAGAAATTCATACTTTGTTATCTTGAAATAAATGTGTTGATATATTTTATGCTTTGCTTGTCTGATTATTTATGTAGTTTTGTTTGATTTAAATACATACCGTTGAAAACGAACACAGTTCATGCTCTAGTAGGCACCGGTCACTCAATTGCATGTGCTGTCTATATTCATTTTTTTAAAAAGACCTTACATAGACCAAACATATAAAAAGACAGAGGTAATTCTTGGATTAAAATTCTTTTTAACTGTGTTGATACAATATAGTTACAGTAATACATAATTTGTTAAATAAACATTTTGTTGTTAGGATAATCTTAATCTTACCTTTTCCCAAGATGTACGGAGGTATTTCATGCTGTATAAATTCTAAACTTCTCATGCAGAACAACGGAAAACCACAGCCGAATTGTGATAAGGCAACAACTGATTAATAACAGCAGTAAAAAAGTGCATACTATTACACGTCATTTAGATTTCAATCAATAAACAAAATCATGGCGTAAGAAAGGAATGACACGACTGCATTAAATAAAATTGCATCAAAACAACAATACGCATGTGCGTTAAATTACTAACAGGGAAAATACGTTTTTATGTTTACACGTGTGGCATGACAACTCGGAATAGCCTACAGTCAAAGACCGAGAGCTTCTGCGCTAGGAAAAAATAGACAATCAGAGATAATCTAATTAATGATTTTATTTCTATGATTATCAAGTAATTTAGCAAAATGTGATTCGAGAATATCTAGGGACAGAGTAAATAGAAGCATTGACTCTTTTCTCGGGCACCTAACAAAAACACTTCTTTTCAACCGAGCCCATTTTTTTTTCCTTTACGTCAGAGCCTTATGTCTTCCTTCCTTACGCATGATTCGGAAATTCTTTTCAACGTATGACCCTGGAGACTTTTATTAAAACAAGCATAATGTTTTGTATGTATGCAATCTTGAACCTGAACCCTAATACATGTATAACACAGTGAACGGTCGCTAGTTATCCACTAGTTTCTTTATGATCGTATATACATCATTCAAAATTAATGGTATTTCGGTCATTGGTAAAACTTATGTCGTCTGTAGTTTCACATTTTGTCAGTGAGTATGTGCGTGCATTGCTGCATGGAGATAACCCGCCAGGGGGAGGTAATGCGTCCATTCCTGTCTTAGTTCTTCATAATTTAAGTATACGTCGTCGCTGCTATAGTTGACATTCCGTAAATTTTAACGAGGGTATAGAAAAAAGTGAGGTATGGCCTACTTCTAAGTATGGTGGGATATGCAAGCGACTTAAATATATATGATTTTATTAACTGACTAACATAATATTAAATATAAATCTGATCGTGAATATTACATAATTGTGTCTCTATATTCCATAATCAAGAGTTTAATAAAAGTGATAACTTTCCAGAATTAATTTAATTTTTTTATTTTAATTCATAAATGTACAAATCAATAAAATGCATTTTGTTTCCTGTACCAATTGATGTAGCTGCAGGTCTGCAGCTACAATTGATTAAGGATTGTACTTGAAATGTAAAGCTATCAAAAAGCACACCTCAAAATAAATTGAATTTATGTTCGCCAAGTTTAAACTTTTTGTCTAAAAATAAAAAAAATAATGTGAGCATCACATAAACAACCCCCTGATTCTGATATTATCAGTAAGTAAGTATGTAAGTAAGTAAATGATTAATTATAGGTATAGTGACATGTGTTTTATAAACAAATATAGAGATATGTAATATTATGTAATAACTTTATGAACAAACACCCGGCCCATCGAACCTATATATCACTTAATAAACATGACTTTACAAACAAGCATTCTGAGAGTATTGCATAAGCAATACACGTCCCCTACCGGTTTGTATTATTCTATGAAAGGTTCCAAGCACACAACTATTTCAGAGCTATTGTAAACGAGATGTCATGCTTTAATCAGAGATAAAAGAACAGAGGAAATTAAAACTATATAGTTGATATAGAAATTACAGGCACGTAGCATCGGGGGGGGGGGGGGGGGGGGGGGGCAGAGGGGGCCTGGGCCCCCCACTTTTTCTCGCAGCAACAAATTTTTTAAAATTTACCTATAAAAAATTGAAATATCATGGAGTTGGCCCCCCCCCCCTTTTTTTTGGGAGTATGTAAAAAATTGATATAAAAATAAGGAAATAAGGAAACGAGGAGTGAAATTGAAGTTATATGCTACGCTCTGGTGAAACCGGTAGGGGACTAATAAAAATACGTTTACGCAATGTTATTTTTATAAAGGATATATTATCTGCACATAAAAGCTGAATATACAAACTTTGCAGTTTGTCTAGGAAAGTTAGATAAGAGAAAACCATTGCAGTCTGAGTCTGACATGTTTAGTAATCGATTATTAAAGCCAATCCTAGTAAATAGTTCGGTTCTAAGTTTTGAACAAGAAGTGCAATATATTAAAAAATTAAATTCGTCCTCTATTGCTTCTACATATCATATAATACATTCATAGCCTATCGTTTACTCCCCCTCACCCCTAAATCGCCCTGTTTCTATTCTGATAGGAAGAATACCACACCTAAATTGTGCAAGTATAGATCTGTGAGGTTTATGTATGTCCATTGTAACGCATTTTTTTATTTTTCTAAATTAAAATGCACTTTTAAAAATCCTTTAAGTTCTGAGTTTTGAAACACTTTGAAGTTCATTGGGCCAGTCATTCACAAATTTCCGTTGAAGTTTGACCACAGCTAAGTTCAAGTCACAAACATCCCTATTTAGAAAAAATGTTGCATATCGATAGACTTGAGTAAAAGTTTAACATTCTGTGACCAGTTTTTCCCACATAAAAAAACTAATTTCGTAAGGCTGTCATCACTCATAGTAACAAGATGATTTCACAATCGTAGCATGTTTAATTGATGGCGATAGAATGAAGAGCGCCAGCCACTATCTCTTTAAATAGCTAAAATCGGAGTAAACTAGTGCACCGCCAGAAAGTATTTTAACGCCCGTAGATGTACGGATTCGATGTTGAAATATTTTGTGTGCCCCCTTACTTTACTGCAGTAGTCAAGAATTGGCACGATTCCGCTTAGGAACATCTTTTCGTATGTGTAAAATCCATCGATTTGTTTGAATGTATTGTCAAAATAAGGCCTCCTAATGCACGTCCTCCGGATTTAGCGAAATTTTCTGTATTATTTTTAAATGTAGCAAATTCATCGAATAGTACACCAAGATATTCATATGATGTTGTAGAATCAAGACTATCCCCCCGATGCAAAATACATGATCAATTTCTTTCGCTGACGCTTATGAAAATATACTACTTAAGATTTGAAAGAGTTAATCAGTAGCCGCCATTTCCTACACCAGCCAGAAACAACATCGAGCATTACATCCACGTCACCCTCGTTTTCAGCAATCCGTGCAATATCGTCTGCGTACAGAAGGACGTTAAGTTTATTTGGACCAGTTTGAATCCTACTGTTGAGATGTTTCAGTTGCTTGGCGAGGTCGTTAATGGACAAGGCAAATAGTGTTGGAGAGACATTGTCTCCTTGTCTAACACCCGATCCACATAGAAACCAGTTTGTGTAATGATAACCCAGGCGTACACATGATTTGGTATCACAATAAGGAGATTTTAACGCTTGGTAAAGTTTAGCTGCAATAATGTAGCCTTCTCCGATTTTTATGTCTGATGTTTACTGGAGAGGGCTACAATTCCAAAGGATCTCCATAATGATGCAAAATTAATTTTTTCATGCGGCTGACTTCGGTCTAAAAAGATCGTTTTTATATTTGACTTCTTTTAGATCAAACTAACCGTATATAAATCAAAACCAGATAAAACACATCAGCATGTTTACCAGTCGTCTTTTTCAGAAGTCATGACAGTTCTCGCGTGATTTTATGGGAATTACGCTTTAAGTTTTAATGGGCTTTATAACGCAAATGTCAGTGTAAACTCGTTCTATCATTAAAATGTCATTTAAAGAAATGGTATATAATTGAAATTAATATTTACCGCGTTGATTATGTTCAAAATAGGGGAATTCCTATATTCAGTTCAAGATCCGCTCCTGAATTCTCATTGGCTGTCCAAAAATAAAACCGATCAAGGTCAGTAAACTTGGCGGACAAATTCAACCTGCGTTGTTGACATACACGAAAATTACCGATATATGGACTATACTTGATATTTTTGAATTATGTTATGCCATACACAACTACAAGGTTTGAGTTCATGTAAGAAATGCAAATGTTATTGTCATTTACATATATACGAATTTAGCCGAGAGTGATTCACTCCCGCACTTGCACCATTACGGAGTTGTAGCCCTACCCCCCCCCCCCCCCCAAATAAAAAATAAATTTGTCCATCCACTCAGTTTTCAGTAAACAAAATGCCATCAACTCTCTGTCAACAATATGAAATACTTTTTGTAAATCTGCAAGGGTAATAAATATAAAATTTCCATTTTTAAATATGCTGTTTAGAGTGAACACATGATATAAAAATGATCTTTCGCTCCAAAATCCGCTTTGTTAGTCATTATAATGGCGGAACAAGCAGATTATTAGTTATAGCTTCACGCAGACTTAACAACTTAAAAGTTGTGATTATATATCAAGCAAATTACAGTTAATACAACCAAACGAAACTAAAATGTATTAACATTAATTAACCATTTTTTTAAATCAGAGTGTAAACATTTAAAGTACAATTATACAATTCTATGCAAATGCATGTAAATATAATTTTCAGCCAAATACAAATCTAAAAAAGAAATTTTTTTTTTTTTACAAGAAAAGCATTTTCAGCGAAACACAAACTTTTTTTCACTCTTTCTCACACTTTAAATCATTTGATCTCTTGCATATCCAAGGAGTATAAAATGTATTTATTATAGAATCCATCACACAATACATTTCATATGGACAGCGCAAAAGTGACGAACACATACGATTATTACGAATGCACAATGACACTCAATAGTTTTATAGTCTCCAATTAGTCGAAATCATACGTAAATTATGGCTTCATCTATTCCAAGAATAATGTCTTAACTTTGTCTGTTTCCTCTTCATTTTCTGATTTAAATTCATCGTAGTGCACATGCATCAATTTGTCATTTGACAAATGACTACCTAATGAGAAAGCCAGCCATAACTCGTAAATCAACAATGCATTTCAAAACCGCCGGGCGTGTACATGTATATAGGGCCTATATCTGGTGAAAAAAGGCTTAAAAAGAAAACATAAGAAAACAATCCCAAATCGATACATTTCCCATTTCTCTAGTACATATTGATAAGAGAGAGAGAGAGAGAGAGAGAGAGAGAGAGAGAGAGAGAGAGAGAGAGAGAGAGATGAGAGAGAGAGAGAGAGAGTTATCTTCGTCTCTTAGCAATGAAATAAAAATATTGTTTTACGCAAATATTTGAGTATTGTTCTTAAGAATAGACGAACAACAAACAAACTGGAAAAAAATATTAACACAGGAATAATTGTTAAAACAAATGCTTTTTTGTTAAGTTTTATATTGAAAGGAAGATTACCAAAGACAATTTCTGTGTTGTTTTCATAATGTATTCATTTTAAATGTGGATATCGATTTTTACATGTAGGTGTAAGTTTACCAATTCAAAAAAGTGAAGGAAATACATGCATAAGATATTTTAAAAACTGACAGTTACATGTTGCTACGGAGTCTGAATTGGTCTTTACAAATCCAAGACTACAAGCAAATTATCTGCATTGGATAGAAATGTTTAGAAGTATGTTTTAGACAAACAGGATATGTTCAAAAGATAAATAAATAAGATCATCAAATTTGATTTGTCATTCCGCAAATTAAGGTGTGATTAACATGCACAGTGTAATGGTTAGCTCATAAACAGCCTATTAGTATGGGTGGAGATCTGCCGTGTTAATTAGATTATCAGCCTAATTATACAAATGTAGAAATTTGTTTCATTGAAATTTGATTTTGTTAATTACCGTTGCAACCCTATGTCCACATGCATATAAATCATTTTTAATTAAAACGTGAATCTGGGTATAAATACAACGGCCAAAATAAATAAAGCAGCTACGCAAAGGAATTCCTGTGCTTGTGTTTGCGGCATCGGTTTATTCTGTGTCTAAAAGACCGACAGGAATATCCAAACGTTTCCAAAAGTATCCGACGTGACGGAGTTATGATAGTTCTCATTATTCTAATCTCCTTTGTAGCATCAGGTGAGTTTATTTCACATTGTTTTCTGGCATTTTGACTTTGTTTTGTCTGTCTCTTCATTCTCTCTTTTTATTAAATTTCGTCTATCATTACTTTACCATATGTGATATATTTTGAATTTCTAGTCTGAAATCTGCAAAGTATGTCTAAATACTCTGTGTAAGATTCTCTACGTGTATAAGTAGTCCGTTGGACTCCCTCGTTATAATTGATTATACGTTTTCTCTCTCTCTCTCTCTCTCTCTCTCTCTCTCTCTCTCTCTCTCTCTCTCTCTCTCTCTCTCTCTCTCTCTCTCTCTCTCTCTCTCTCTGGTTGTAATGAAGAAATGAATATATACCACTTATCTATGAGAATAATGTGGAATGCAATACAATGTAGAATTTGTTGTTTTTCAAACAATCTCTCTCTCTCTCTCTCTCTCTCTCTCTCTCTCGCTCTCTCTCTCGCTCACACACACACACATACCACGTAGTACAACTAAATTTTTTTTTAGGTTGTAAAGTGCATAGAGAGTCCTCGAAAAGGAAATTGATGAGATTTTGATTCATTAGAGACGTAATCGTTACCAAAATTGAATACGCCATCTATTTTCAGAACGATTTGTTACATTGACCTCAATTAGAAAATACGATTCGTTATTTAAGGCGGAACTAGATTTATTTAACACAGAGATCAAGATGCATCGTTAATGATTAATGAACGATTAAAATGGGGCTTTATTATATAAACAGTGAAGTTGTGGTTTTGAAACAAAAAGTCAAATTAAAGGTAGATCAATCTTGGTTTTTTTTATTTACTGAACAGTACGAAAACTATTGGTCGACTTAGTAAAACTGGTCGAAAGTGAATGTTTTAGGGGATTTTTTTACCGATTTTTTTCGTTTGTTTAAGTTTCGATGTATTAATATAATGTATAGCTTTTTTATGACATTTTGAGTTAGCTACTCTAGATTCCTTATTTTTTAAGCGAGTGTTTGATTCTCCTGTTTTCTATATATTAAATCGCAAAAGCATAAATTCGCAAATGTCGAAGTTTTATCATAACTTTATAAAGTTTACACATGTCCCAAAATCAAATGGAAGATTTTGAATTCTCACGAGATGTGCTTATCGCGATTTTACGCGGATATTTTAAAATACTTCACGTCTATTTACAATTGATATTATAGTATTATACAGTATTCCTGTTTTAGTAAATATTTACAAAGATTATGAGTACATGTAGTACATGTATATCATACTTGTATGTATGAATTATCTCAACCTTATACTCATAAAGCAATGTTCGACTGTTGTTTGGATAATGAAATTAAAAAAAAACAAATATCGATAAAACCTGAAAATCCAACGATTCATAAACAAGTTTTATTGGTAAACCACAAGTCACACAGAAGTCGTCATAAAAGGGCATCCTTTGAACCCAGATATATATTTATGAATATCGAATAATGTAAGAACATGTCCTACATAAATATCCTGAATAAGAGTATAACATTTTTCTCACTGAAAGAAGAGCTGTTATAATCCACGGTTTCAATTTCATTGATATTAACTAATTTCTCTTATCATCATTTTAAGTTAAAAAAAAAAAACAGACCTGAAAATCGATTAAACTATACACGTTACTTTTTGCAAATTATCGCTTGCATCGTCATTTTAAAACTGAATATACATCTATGAGCATTTCACACAACTAATTATGTCATATTTGTGTTTTTGTCACTTCTATCTACTTGTTAAATAGGTTTTCGTATGTCTGTTCATTGTGCGTGACTGTTTATTAGTTCTTTATTTTCTCTAACTAATGCAATTTTTTCTCTTTGCAGTACACAACTTCCCATCACCATCACAAAAATCAGGTAATTAGGCTGGTCGGATTAGATAAAAAATTCAGTTTAATAAAAATTATAAAAGTTAAATCAAAATTAATCATAAACGTCCACTAGCACATTCCTTCTCTGGTTTCTTCGGTCTCTATCTGTCTGTCTGTCTGTCTGTCTGTCTGTCTGTCTGTCTCTCTCTCTCTCTCTCTCTCTCTCTCTCTCTCTCTCTCTCTCTCTCTCTCTCTCAAAACGTCCGCACTTTAATCTTTAACTTTCAAGCTATAAACTGGGACAGTAATCACCGTTGGCAAGGAGACAACAGACAGGCGAGCACCCAGCGGCGAGGTAACCCCTCCCCCTACAACAGACAGAGAAGCACCCCCAACTACTACCAACCAAGCTATTTCC